>NC_134483.1:420500288-420527788 GCF_040206685.1 Ascaphus truei | reverse complement strand
ATGACGTCATTAAAGGCAATGATGCCAGCCAATCAGAATGGCTGTGCTTCAATTGCCTTTAAGATGTTGTCATCAAAAGAAAGATGGCCGCCCTCACATAGTACAGTACTTGAGCCAATCAGAAGTGGGATGTAAAACCTGTGCCTTAACCCCTTCATTGCCTTAGCGGGCATTGTATGGCCGCTAAGGTAATGAAGCTGCTTAAATTTTACATTTTTATTTATTGTGTGCGTGAGCAGGGGGTCTCCTGAAATGAGCAAAGTTTATTTCAGCCTCGGGGACCCCCTATTTCCTGAGATACAGGCTCCGTTATGGGGTGCCCGTATCCCTCTAGTCCCGCGGTCACGTGGCCCACAATTTTAACATGACTTGGATACCCCATAACGGGGCCTGTAACTCGAGAAGTAGGGGGTCTCTGGACCTGAAATCAACTTTGTCCAGCTCAGGAGACCCCCTGCTCACGCACACTATGAATAAAAATAAAATGTAAGCAGCTTCATTACCTTAGCAGCTACCGCTAAGGTAAGGATTTTTTATTTAGGGGGAGGGGGTTTGATACTAGTGTAGGGGAGCAGGGGGTCTTCCGAGCTAAACAAAGTTGATTTCAGCCTTGGGGACCCCCTACATCCCGAGATACAGGCCCAGTTATGGGGTGCTGGAATCCCTCTGCATTGTTTAGATTCGATCCCACACGATTTTAACATGGTGGGTGTACCGGCACCCCATAACGGGGCCTGTAACTCGGGAAGTATTGGGTCCCCAGACCTGAAATCAATGTGGTTCAGCTCCGGAGACCCCCTGCTACAAAACTGTCAGACTCACTTACTGCGTGTCTATTACACAAAGGCAGACGCCGGTAGCATCCACACAGCAGGGGTCCCTGCTTTGGGCATATAATGCGCCGCGGTCATTTCTTTAAACACAGTGCACTTTGTCCCCGTTGTGAACACGGTTTTCCACATTAATTACCGCGTTAAGTGTTCGAATAACGGCCGCTGCATCAGTAGATGTAGCGGTATCAGTACCATGTTAGCCGAGCTAAATAATCAAAAACGAATAGACTATACCGTTCTGTGGCTAACTAAATACTTGAATTTGTGCGAGCTTTCGAGATACACTGATCTCTTCTTCCGGCGGTGTTGCAAAGTATATATATACTTTAAATAAACTTTTGAAGAAACAAATTCTGCATCTCAAGCTCTCCGCAATTATATATATACCTTTCATTATAATGAACTGGTTGCTTTTAGAGATGTGTCTGTTGAGGTATCTTATCATATTTTTATGGGGGAGAAGTATTTTTGGCTACATGATGAACATATATATACTATATATAATATAATATATATATATATGTTCATCATGTAGCCAAAAATACTTCTCCCCCATAAAAATATGATAAGATACCTCAACAGACACATCTCTAAAAGCAACCAGTTCATTATAATGAAAGGCATGCTTAATAAAACAGTTTAATTTATATATTCAAGGATATAAACTGGACACATTTCTTGTAGTTGACGTTGTATCTTGATTTTCAGCATTGTCAAAAAATCATAACAATTGATCTCTCAATAAAACAAATATTTATTTAATGATTGAATGGCGACATGTTTGAGTACAAGTAAGCCAACTCCAACATTTAAAGCACCTATGTAATCCTGATTGCAATCAGTATATCCATACAGTATACATGTACATTAGCCCAAATAACAAGGATTTTTCAAAGCAAGTAATAACAATTCCTGATCTAATTCCATAGTTGTGACGGTTCTCGTCTCAAATAAGGAGGCAGACATACAGGGCTGAGGTAGGGATACAAATAACCTGACCACAACCCAGAGACAGAGTCCTGTAAGAGTATCCATAGTCGGTATGAAAGCAGGGGTCAGGGCTGTAGGCATAGTTGCAAAGTCGAGGGGGCAGACAGAGGTCATGGCTGGCGGCAGAGGTGCAAAGTTGAGAAGGCAAGCGAGGGCAGGCATAAGGCAGCGAGGTCACGGTCACGGTCCGGGGTCAGCAACAGGAATTAAAAATAAGCAAGAGGATAGGGCGTAACTGCAAAGACCGACAGGAGCTGCAAACACACAGAACTTTGCTCGGCGACTCCCTATGGTAACTGCAGCCTTATAAAGCAGGCTGCCGGTACCCAAAATGACCACAGAGAGCAGAAAGGGCAGGAGAGACAGAAAACCTTGACCGAAGTAAAAACCCGTCACGGATCAAGCAGAATCCTTACAATAGTAGAGAATGAGCACTTGGTTTTGTGTTCAGAACGCTTGCTATGTTGTTGGGTGCTTCTCTGGTAAACAATACTCTATTTATTATGTGAACAGAGTCACCAGGATGTTGACGTGAGCCAGGCTAAATACCAATAGCTCTAGCTGCACAAGCAATTCGAAATACTTTGTGAACTTTGCTTCCCAAATTGATCCTACCAGCTAATATGTGCAAAGTTCCAGTTAGAGAACAATCGACAAATATTACAATTGGACTTGTTCAGCTGACATTTCTTCAAGCCCCAAAGTTTAATGCAGAAGTATACATGCCATACTCTTGGTCACCCTTTGCTTAATGGGTTCCATATAAAAAAATGTTTAGCATTGTTCAATGTATACCAATGCATTCAGTATGGGTAGAAGTACTGTATGCCACGTGTAATGTTTCTGCGTGGTTATAGGCTTTACCACACAACTAATACAGTACATCAGAAAGAAACATAGTATATTGTAGTAAAGGGATGTTTTCCTTCAATAATGTTGTTGTCGTTTTCTGCATCAGTACTGCCCATTTTTTGCAGCCAGGAGAATTTGAGAAATGATTCCTGAAATCGCCCGGTAGCAAAACAAAAACAAAAAGTGTTGCTATTTTTTTTTTGTGCCAAGTTTTGAAGTAATGTGACTTTGATAAGTGTATAACCTTATGCATATTTTTTTCGTGACTTTATTTTTTTCTAGTAAACCTAAAAATAAGTTGACAATTTTTAAAACTGAGATATAACATCCAGCTAATTTAAATTCAAACTGAAATATGTCTTGTTTTTTTGTGTGTGCAAAACCCCATATAATAATAGTTTTTTTAACTATGAAAATCACAAAGTCCATAGCCATGTCTATAACATAAATGTCTGATTATCTGCTTTCACACTTTCAGTTCCAGTTTCAGATGTACAATACATATTGTTCAAAGTTTTGATAGACAATGCAATGTTTGATCTATATTTTTTATTTTTCACTGCAGACAAATCCCAGAACACTAGGCTTCTGCCTAGCCTATTTCTTTTCACATTAATGCTGTTCTTCATACTTTTGTCACTTCAGATTTGTTTTCAGATTCACCAAGCAGAAACTCAAACACTGATGTTGATTTATGAAATGGATCTGTGAATATCTCATGCAGATTGTCTGCCTAGAATAAAACCTCAAGGGGGGATAAAATCAAACAGGCGCATTGTGCATTGCATACTTTTCTACATTTATTTAAATATTGCAGAAGAAATATCATGAAGTGTCCAATTACAGAAGACTAAAGCAGTGTTTGGAATACTGGATTAGCATAACACATTCAATTTGATGCTATTCATGGTGTAAGGTGTCAATCCCTTTTTGAAGTTACCCTAGTGCCAAAAGCAGTTTTACATCAACAAGCTCCTGCTCATTCTATGAGAATAAAAATGCATCTTGCATTACTCATACGTTATAGAGCAGGCCTCTGAAAAACATACCCTGTGGGCCGCATGCTGCATTTTAATCCTTGCCCTGAATGTTTTTTGGCAAGGAGGGAGGTTATTTGGTTAGGGGCATAGAGGGAAAGAGGTTATTTGGATGGGAGCAAAATTCTTTGGCCATTCGTTCGAAAGGGAGGAATTTTGTTTGGCCATTTGGAAGAGAGGGTGTTTAGGGGAGAAATAGGGGATGAGAGAGAGAGAGGGGGAATAAGGGAGATAGAGTAGAGAGAGAGAGGTGAAGGGGAGAGAGAGGTGAAGGGGAGAGAGAGGTGAAGGGGAGAGAGAGGTGAAGGGGAGAGAGGTGAAGGGGAGAGAAAGAAAAGAGAGCGAGAGAGAGGTGAAGGGGAGAGAAAGATAAAGAGAGCGAGAGAGAGGGGAGAGAAAGATAAAGAGAGCGAGAGAAAGGTGAAGGGGAGAGAAAAATAAAGAGAGCGAGAGAGAGGTGAAGGGGAGAGAAAGATAAAGAGAGCGAGAGAAAGGTGAAGGGGAGAGAAAGATAAAGGAGTGAGAGAGAGGTGAAGGAAAGATAAAGAGAGCGAGAGAGAGGTGAAGGAAAGAGAAAGAGACCGAGAGAGAGGTGAAGGAAAGAGAAAGAGAGCGAGAGAGGGTGAATGAAAGAAAGAGAGCGAGAGAGAGGTGAAGGAAAGAGAAAGAGAGCGAGAGAGAGGTGAAGGAAAGAGGTGAAGGAAAGAGGTGAAGGAAAGAGGTGAAGGAAAGAGAGAGAGAGAGAGAGAGAGAAATAGAGAGAGAGAGAGAGGTGGGAGAGAGAGGAGATGGAGATAGAAAGGATGTTGGAGGAGAGAGAGGAGATGGGAGAGAGAGGAGATGGGAAAGAGAGAGCGAGGGAGGGAGGGATGAGAGGGGATAGGGAGAGAGGGGATAGGGAGAGAGGGTGGAAGAAGAAGGAGAAGAGATAGGATGGGTAAGAGAGAGTATATGGGAAGAGAGATAAAGAGAAGATGGGTGAAGAGAGAGCGGATGGAAAAAAGAGAACAAGAGGGAAGGAGAAGAGTGAAATGATGGAAAAAAGGAAAGAATGGGGAAAGAGATAGGGGACTTGGAAAAGAGAGTAATGAAGGGAGAAAGAGAGGAGATAAGGGAAGCGAGTGTGATAGTGAAGAGAGAGAGAGGGGTGGGGAAGAGATGAGATAGGAGAGAGAGGGGGTGGGAGAGAGGGATTGGATGGGAGATAGAGAGGTGATGGGAGTAGAAAAAGAGGTTGGGAGAGAAATAGGATGGTGAGAGAAAGGGAGAGGGGAATGAGTGAAGAGAGGGAGAGAGAGGGGATGGGGAGAGATAGAGATGGCAGTGACGTTTACATAGTTTTAATAAGGAAAATTCAAGAAAACAATGTAAAAGTAGGTTATAGTGACTATGCAAGTCAGTTAGGCCGTAATCTACTTTCTTTTTTTCCTTTCTTCCACTTTGATGATGCGACACGAATCTTGCAGTCGGATTAAAGAGCATTTGCAACAAGACCCCCAACTGAGCAGTAATTGATGAACATTAAATCAGTCTAGGCTAATAAGACACTTCTACAATATGGTGTGAAGTAGTAATTCACTGTTAATAATGTATTAAGAATTAGTGTTACTGTATGTGAATGTCTTCAAATTTGCTTCACAAACTTTTTTTTACGGTTTTCTCAAACCTTTTTGCCAGATAACCAGAAAAGATTAGGATTTTCTCCATCATTTAGCAAAAGAAAGGCAGTAAATACAGTAAAGTACCATTTAATCTGATGCCATTGGCTTCTGTTGTTGAATTTGTTATGGAAAGGAATAGGGGAGCGCAAATGTACAAAAACAAAGATACAACACTTATTAGTATAAACTCATAACAACCTGGAACTGCTAAAATAGCTCAGGTGAAGCATGCAATCTGCAAGCACTAATGTGGGGTTGTGCAGAGGTAAAAACACTACACACAGCACTACATGCCCCAGTGAACCATGACACCAACACTGGAATGACAGATAGTGATATATATATGTAACGGGTTTTCCCCCACCCAATCTCACATTGGCCCGTGTGGGCTAACCAGTCCCCCATTACATGTTCGTGTCTGGTGGTGCACCTGTAGGCAACAGGACTCCTGAGTCTCCTGCTTGATGGTATTAGGGGATGTCATCAGGACAGGTAGCTGAGGTAGTGGGTGCGAGTCCAACTTACATCATGTGCAGCGCCTCCACCTCATCAGGATCTATGCTTCCGCAGGGAGATGGTCCTGGTGAGGAACTCCTTCTTGGTGGTGACTGCCACTGCTGAGTAATCTCACACTCACACAGTGGGGTTTTCATTAACAAGGCCATCTTTATTGTAGTTTGGGATGTAGCAGACTGCCCCATGCAGCTGCCGGCTCTAGCCGCACATCTCGTCGTGCTGTCCCTTTGCCAGGTACGCCCTCCCGTATTGAAGTGGGATTCCCTCTTCTCCTAGGGAGATCACCCCTGTGCCAGGTCCCTGGACACAGAGTGGCTTAGACAGACTTGATTGGTCAACCTGTACCGCTAGTTACTGCACTAGGGTCACAAAAGTGTTCCTAGAATCCCTTATGCAGGAGAGTACAATTTACCAGCTACTTCACACAACTGCTGGAACCAACACTAACTGACAGTGTTGTGCCTTATATACTTCAGGAGGCAGGCGCATCCCTGATGTCATTATCCAGGGACTCAGAGCATACAGCCACTCCCCTCTATACATAGGGCACCCCACCAGGGTGTGAGCGAAAACCTCCATAACTACTGCTGGCATACCTGTACTTATCAGTACTTACTTATTTTCTCAACCCAGGGGGAGCATGTAGGGAAAAAAACAACAAAGAAAAAAACACACTAAGTGCAGACAATAGTATTCAAGGGTGGAATAATAAAATGCTTGGCCCCTATGTGCTGCCTACTCACAGAATGTCAGTAGGATAAATACAGTGGCGGGATATGTGGAGTCTGGTGGGTCTCACTGGACATGAACAGGAAGCTGCTAGGACTGGGATATCAGTTGCAGATGTGCATGGAAAGATAAAGACAGACCTCCATGGTGCAGATCAATGGTATAAGGATAAACTTTATGTAGTAATAAAAATGTGCACTCACAATGTTTAAAATCAATACAAGCGTTTTGTCACTATATAAATGATAAGGAGTGTAAGGGTGGTTGCCGCAGCTCACCGCACCGCATTGGCGAAACGCGTAGAGTGGACCCGCCCAGGAAGTGAGAGGATTGGTGCTGCGAGCTGTCAATCTGCTGCCGTACCGGAAGTGACGCGACAGAGCTGATCATGCCCACCGGAAGTGACGTGTCGCGTCGGAGACACCGCTGGAGGAGATCCCCACACTGATACGGTGTAGAGGAAGCCACGGGGAGCCTGTGGAAAAGCCTATCCAGGACGTCGGCGGTGCGGTGAGCTGCGGCAACCACCCTTACACTCCTTATCACTTATATAGTGACAAAACGCTTGTATTGATTTTAAACATTGTGAGTGCACATTTTTATTACTACATAAAGTTTATCCTTATACCATTGATCTGCACCATGGAGGTCTGTCTTTATCTTTCCATGTACATCTGCAACTGATATCCCAGTCCTAGCTGCTTCCTGTTCATGTCCAGTGAGACCCACCAGACTCCACATATCCCGCCACTGTATTTATCCTACTGACATTCTGTGAGTAGGCAGCACATAGGGGCCAAGCATCATATTATTCCACCCTTGAACACTATTGTCTGCACTTAGTGTGTTTTTTTCTTTGTTGTTTTTTTCCCTACATGCTCCCCCTGGGTTGAGAAAATACGTATTGATCATCTGGGACCAGTCAAGACAGTCCCTTCCAGAGGGTCTGAGCAGGGGGTTACAACTTATAGTATATTCTCACTACTGCACTATTTTTAGTCACTATATTCTTTTAGATCAACATATGTGTGTTATATATTCACTGTATTCTAAGTGATCACTAGTATTTAATTAGCGCCAGGTTTCACCAATCACGTTGTCACTTATCAGGACTTACTGCCAACAGAGAGGAAAGTAGTATACCATTATTATGCATGGCTATATACTCCCCCTGGTGAATCCCCACCGTCCCGGCTGGGGCCTAAATTTAGTGTACCTTGCGCCAGGAAACACTGTAAAAGAACACACAAATTAAGCGTCAAACATTACCACATCTACATAATAATGTCAGAACATCACGCTCACTGACCAGCAGGGGCGCTAAAGAAAAGGCAGACCACTCTATTCCGGGACCTAATAATAGTGTCGAGGGTCTGGTTTCTTCACCTCCCGTCCCGCTGCATCGGTGACTGTCACACTATACTCTCGAGGCAGACCTCGCTCATTACAGTACACCATTTTGTGCATGTAAATACTGCGCCCTATTTTCCAAACCCTCATCAGTTGGGAAACCCTCTGCTCAGCCTGAGTTTCCTTAATGGCCCCTCCCTTATTAACAATGTAGTACTCTATGTCAGTACGGAGCCACCTCTCTCGATTATCCTCTATCTCTCTCATCAGAGGTTCGGGGACATAAGGGTACTCAAGCCCATGAGACCGCTTATACTTTGCTGTAATGGCTCGCTCAGCTCTTCGGGCCCGGGTCAATTTAGTTTGCCTAGCCCTTCCCGGCAACACCCATGACAGGGGCTCATCTGATTCCACTGGATCCTCTAATCCTTCAGATCCTTTGGGTCTAATAAACCCCCCTTTAATTCGGTTCCACCTCACTTTCAGCTCTTTGAGGTATGCCTCATCACTGAACTCCCCGGGAGCCCACCAATGGTGAACTACCCCATCCCTTTCTAAAATGAAACGGGTGCGGTCTATCCATGCGACATAACCCTCATATAGTGGTGCCCACCATCTAGTTTCCCATACCTCCTCTGAGTTGAGTTCTAGTGGCTCTTCCTCTTCAGGCCCACCCGAAGATACCCCTGAAGAACCCTCAGATGGCGTAACCTTTCCCCGATGCTGTGATCTGTTCCCACCCGTGATACTCAACACACTAGGACAATCACTGGGTACCGACCCTTGTCGGGAAATCCTCCCTCCACCCTCCGATCCATCATCCGAAGTTCCCCAGTCCAGGCTTTCAGTCCGATCCTCGGTAGGACCCCGGGAATCCCCTGACATCCCCAGGCTAGAAGTAGACCCAAATGAACAAGTGACAGGGACAGGGGATTTAACTAGGGCCTTGGGGCTAACTTTGGGAGTGGACGGGGTTGGGGGACGGGGCCGGACGGTAGGTATCGACAGGGTCACGACCTGCTCCTCAGCAATACCTGACTCGCTTCCGCCACAAAGTCCGTTCTTTTCTCCGGAAGCTGGACTTCTCGTTCTCCGGCCCGAGCGCCCATTCCGTCTGTCAGTAGGGGATCGACTTCCGCTGCTCGACCGCAGAGGCGCGATCATCTCCCACTCGATGCCGCTCTGTCCGTCCGGAACTTCTTCTGGGCACGCACGTGTTTCTACGCCATCTTGGGTTGGGTCCCCAATCGAGACCTCTTCTTCCACGAGGACATCCGGCAACGCCCGTCTGCTACGTGGTCCAGCCTGTCCCTGGACCCGCTCTTCTTTCACCTCCACTCCCTGGGTCTGCGACGAGCACGGCGCTAGCCTACTACTTCGCAGTGTCGGGGTGGATTGCCCTCCTTCCGACCCGCTAGTCACCACGGCAGTGGGACTCCGGCGATCGGGTTGTCGCGGTACTGGAAACACTCGACTCCGTGTCTCCACACCACGAGGGATAGCATCTCGCCAAGGGGTACCACTTGTATGGTACCCTGACAATAAGTCCTGCGCATCAGACAATCTTGCACACTCCTCGTCCGAGGACTCCAACTTACAGTTTGGGCGGGGCATTCCGGTAGGGGACCGCCGATGGGCTCCTTTCCAGTCACCCCTCCGATGGCTGGGTTTCTCTGACTTGAGAACCCGGCCCGATTCCTGCTCCGCGGGACCTGCATTCTCACTCCATAGTGCACCCGGAAGCTCCGCTCCGGACATCACGGCAGGATCTTTCACTCCCACGGCTTGTACTGGCACAAACGTCGTCATGGGCCACATATACTGCAGTCCACAGTGAGGGCATCGAGCCTCGCTGCCCACAGCTCCGCCCGGCAGTCTGCACTGCAGCAAAAACACACCACTGTCTCCACACCCTCTACGCGGATAATCAGGAAGCCCCCTGGAGCCGAATAGGGATGGGTAGAGATCAAGGGACTCTGTTCCACTTTCTCAGAATGTTCAGCCATAGTCACCAATGGAGGCACTCGTCTTAGAGGTCTGTATCGATCAATAGCTCTTCACAACTGAAGGGCAGGGGTTGGTTGAGCAACCCCTCCTCCTACTTTCTCCATCGGAATCCGGCGGAACTGCAAACCACCCCCCCCTGTTTGAAACTAGGGGGAGGT
The DNA here is from genome assembly GCF_040206685.1 of Ascaphus truei. Lineage (NCBI taxonomy): Eukaryota > Metazoa > Chordata > Amphibia > Anura > Ascaphidae > Ascaphus > Ascaphus truei. Next base: position 420,517,655 of record NC_134483.1, on the reverse strand, counting down.
CTCGTAGACTTGTAGGCTGACCAAGCACAGGTGCAGAGTGAGTCATAGTCCACGAGGGTGCGGCTCCAGCTTTCGCGCCAAACTCCCCAGCAGGGTGGGGTTTTCTCGTTGCCGCCAATCCTGGCCAACAATTAGCAAACTGCAAAGTTGCAAGACTTTCTGCAGCTGGCCCACGCGGTGTCCCGGGAACGCGGGAACCGCCATTTTGGTTAGTACTGTCTTTCTTCATATTTGAGGTAGCGTCTGGCTGTTTGTGTATTGGTGTATAACAAAGTCCATTTCGTTCCTCCCATCTCGCAAGACTGTCGTCCTCACTAGTCTCAAGGGTACTTTCCCGAGAACATAGACAGGACAAACATGGCGCAGCCACAGCTTTCACGCCATTCCATAACAAGCTCACAAAAGTCTCTTCGGTAGCTTGTTCTTCTTCCTCAGTCCGGCATCCTGGACCTTCTGCTCTTTGCAGATCCTCCATTCTGACGGTTGTTTCTCGATCACTGTATACTGGATTATTGTACATGGAGCTCCGCTCTGCGGGGCAGCTACCACATCAGTACAATAAAAATGCCTTGTGCACCACCTTGTGTACCTAACGTAGATCTGACTCATGTTTGCACTACCTCAGGCTAGGCTCACTCTTTCTGTGTCTACTGTAACTCCTTCCTCCCATCTGTGCTCCCTTCGGTAAGTGATCTGGAATGGACTAGAGTACTCTGTTTTTCCATGCAGTACTTGGGCGTCTACCTACTGTTGGCTAGCCTAGTGTAGATTCTCTCCAGAATTCCTGACCTCGTTAACAGGCTATCCCTTCAGGCATCCTACCCCTAGCGCTACCTCAAGGTGACTCGGACAGCTATAGCCCCTCTCCAGACCCACTAACCCCTAACGGATCCCAAGGCGTCTGTGCAGCCTGCAGCTCCAGCAGCTCCCCGACTACCCCTGGTTCCGTCCCACACAGCACAAAGTGGCAGCAGACACTCTCCCTGTTTCCTAATGTGTGCCTAACAAAAGCCTGTCCTGTTAACAGGTCCTCTCAGCAGCGCCTCCAATTGTAACGGGTTTTCCCCCACCCAATCTCACATTGGCCTGTGTGATCTAACCAGTCCCCCATTACATGTTCGTGTCTGGTGGTGCACCTGTAGGCAACAGGACTCCTGAGTCTCCCGCTTGATGGTATTAGGAGATGTCATCAGGACAGGTAGCTGAGGTAGTTGGTGCGAGTCCAACTTACATCATGTGCAGCGCCTCCACCTCATCAGGATCTATGCTACCGCAGGGAGATGGTCCTGGTGAGGAACTCCTTCATGGTGGTGACTGCCACTGCTGAGTAATCTCACACTCACACAGTGGGGTTTTCATTAACAAGGCCATCTTTATTGTAGTTTGAGATGTAGGAGACTGCCCCATGCAGCTGCCGGCTCTAGCCGCACATCTCGTCGTGCTGTCCCTTTGCCAGGTACGCCCTCCCGTATTGAAGTGGGATTCCCTCTTCTCCTAGGGAGATCACCCCTGTGCCAGGTCCCTGGACACAGAGTGGCTTAGACAGACTTGATTGGTCAACCTGTACCGCTAGTTACTGCACTAGGGTCACAAAAATGTTCCTACAATCCCTTATGCGGGAGAATACAATTTACCAGCTACTTCACACAACTGCTGGAACCAACACTAACTGACAGTGTTGTGCCTTATATACTTCAGGAGGCAGGCGCATCCCTGATGTCATTATCCAGGGACTCAGAGCATACAGCCACTCCCCTCTATACATAGGGCACCCCACCAGGGTGTGAGGGAAAACCTCCATAACTACTGCTGGCATACCTGTACTTATCAGGACTTACTGCCAACAGAGAGGAAAGTAGTATACCATTATTATGCATGGCTATATATATATAATATAAACTGACACGGCTCTGTGTCAGTTTGTACCTGGAAAGGTATCTTTAGCACAGAATTGTCACGTCCCTCTCTGAAGATGGACCCTCATGGTATGACAGATGCCAATATGAATGGGAACACATCCAAGTAATGTGGTTAAAACATAGAATTTATTCCATAAAAAAAAGATGCTACAATAAACTCACATTAAAGGAAAAGTATGTTGGAACTCCTGTCTGCTCCGGGCTGCGTCTCACTAGAAGCTCCTTCGCCTACCGCGTCCGATGTGCAGAGCTGGAGAGTAGTGTTGACGGAGCTCTACAGATGTCAGCAGGAGTCAAAATAGTGAGTCAAAACCTGTGTGTAAATCTGAACACACCTGAGAAATATGCTAATTGCTGTCATATGAATACACTTCTCTTATTCAAATTAGCATATTTCCCAAGTACTGTATCTCATATGTGTTCCTTTTTTGCATATATATATATATATATATATATATATATATATATATATATATATATATATATATATATATATATATATGCAAATATAACTGTATGCTCATCTGCATGTCTTAGGCAGGTCTGCAACCCCGCCTTTCCCCATTATCACCCAGCATACAGCACTTCCACTGCAGCAAGGGATTCTGGGAAATGACATGCAAATGAGCACACAGTGTCACTTTTTGCCTCAATAACCATTTTTAACATGGTTCCCTATAGGCTTAAGCTTGCTGCATGGTCACAGCTTTGAGCACAGCCAGGGTTACGGTGCATACCCAGAAAACCACCCACAGACAGCTGTTTCGACCTTGATGGGTCTCATCAGTGTGGGGTTGATTTTACTGGGAATGCAAGAGAGGCTATACCATAATACTGAGTTAAGTTATGGTGAGTAAAAAAAGTGACAAAAACCCTCCACAGGAAAGCAAATATGCAAATATAACTGTATGCTCATCTGCATGTCTTAGGCAGGTCTGCAACCCCACCTTTCCCCATTATCACCCAGCATACAGCACTTCCACTGCAGCAAGGGATTCTGGGAAATGACATGCAAATGAGCACACAGTGTCACTTTTTGCCTCAATAACCATTTTTAACATGGTTCCCTATAGGCTTAAGCTTGCTGCATGGTCACAGCTTTGAGCACAGCCAGGGTTACGGTGCATACCCAGAAAACCACCCACAGACAGCTGTTTCGACCTTGATGGGTCTCATCAGTGTGGGGTTGATTTTACTGGGAATGCAAGAGAGGCTATGGGATAGGCTAAACCATAATACTGAGTGGAAGTGCAGTGGAAGTGCTGTATGCTGGTTGATAATGGGGAAAGGCGGGGTTGCAGACCTGCCTAAGACATGCAGATGAGCATACAGTTATATTTTCATATTTGCTTTCTTGTGGAGGGTTTTTGTCACTTTTTTTACTCACCATAACTTAACTCAGTATTATGGTTTAGCCTATCCCATAGCCTCTCTTGCATTCCCAGTAAAATCAACCCCACACTGATGAGACCCATCAAGGTCGAAACAGCTGTCTGTGGGTGGTTTTCTGGGTATGCACCTTAACCCTGGCTGTGCTCAAAGCTGTGACCATGCAGCAAGCTTAAGCCTATAGGGAACCATGTTAAAAATGGTTATTGAGGCAAAAAGTGACAATGTGTGCTCATTTGCATGTCATTTCCCAGAATCCCTTGCTGCAGTGGAAGTGCTGTATGCTGGGTGATAATGGGGAAAGGCGGGGTTGCAGACCTGCCTAAGACATGCAGATGAGCATACAGTTATATTTGCATATTTGCTTTCCTGTGGAGGGTTTTTGTCAATTTTTTTACTCACCATAACTTAACTCAGTATTATGTTTTATATATATATATATATATATATATATATATAGTGGTCGACAAATCACCAAAACATCTACTCGCCTAACAAAAAAATCTACTCGCCACCTAGTACCACACGTGTGCTGCTTGGGCCAATAGGATCTCGCCACGATGTTAAATCCACTCGCCCGGGGAGTGCAAATGTATAGGTTTGTCGAACACTGCATATATATATATATATATATATAGAAAGGAGAGAGGAGAGAGCGCACGCCCCATAGTGTGAAACCGTAAATTTATTGAGGGGAAGGGGAGGAGGGGGGGTAAAAAATGCACTCACAAAAGTACAGAATAAAAAAGCATTTCGTGATAATAATCACCACCATCAAGTAGCTGCGCTTCGTTCTTGGGAACCTCCGATCACCAACGGGATGAGCCACAGTCCTAACAGATGTCCAGGGCAAGTGGATAATGCTGCAACACGTTCCAGAGATCGTGAAGTGTAGCTCCTTGCTGACAAACCTCTATGGTGTTGGCGCTTGGATTGGTCTACTACTGCGCTCCGTGATGACGTAGTGTCTATGCGTCCTACGTGATGACGCTCCCTGACGCTTTTCGTCACACACGGGTGACTTTCTCAAAGGGTAGTGGGGAGGGACCAGATGGCCATGATATATATATACACAATAATAGTTCCGTGGCCCGCCCATAAACAACTGAAAAATGCTTGAGGTACTTGGAGCTAACAGAGCTTCTAATTAACATCATGTGATTGACATAATTTGATTGAAAGAGACTGAGAAAGAGAGCAACTGATAGAACTCAAAACCGCAATGCTGGGCACAAATAAAACACATAGTATATGTAGATAATACATGCTAGACTCCATATATAAAGCTGGCCCAAACAACAAGATATAAGATCATTAATACTAAAAAATACTACATATTTAATATATAGGTGACTGGAAGCCAGACAATATCATAATTAATGAAATATTACAATGAAGGAGGATGTTATTAAAATTGGATATATGAATAGCTCTATATTTAATTTAACACAATAGATCCAAGCACCAACACCATAGAGGCTTGTCAGCAAGGAGCTACACTTAATGATCTCTGGAACGTGTTGCAGCATTATCCACTTGCCCTGGACATCTGTTAGGACTGTGGCTCATCCCGTTCGTGATCGGAGGTTCCCAAGAACAAAGCGCAGCTACTGGATGGTGGTGATTATTATCACGAAATGCTTTTTTATTCTGTACTTTTGTGAGTGCATTTTTTACCCCCCCTCCTCCCCTTCCCCTCAATAAATTTACGGTTTCACACTATGGGGCGTCCGCTCTCTCCTCTCTCCTTTCTGCAGATTCCCTAGGACTTGGTTAGTCCTTTTGAGAGCAGCCGGAGACCCCTTGCATTAGCATCCATCTACAATATTGGACTATCTCTTTGAGGTCTGGATTTTACCCTATTTTTTGCTTTTTTTGTTTTTTATTTATATATTCTGTAATATTTACTTTATGTTTATTTGTTAATATTTATAGGCTATTTTATTTATTATTCATATAGGCACTTAGTTAGATTCTCTGTCTTCACATAATTAGTATAGATTATTTATTGTAATATACACAATTATTTGAGTTATACTTGCACTTAATACCATAGCTATACACTTTCCCTCACATATATACCTATAGTAGGCGCTGCTTTTTTCTTTGTTTGTCCTCGATATATATATATATATATATATATATATATATATATACAGCTGAACCCCATAATAGCGCACCCCGATATAACGCGAATTCGCTTATAACGCGGTTTTCACGTTGCTCCCGTTTTTTTACATTTTTTTTTACATTTTTTTTGCACACTGCAAACTGCAAACTGCAAACTGCAAACTGCACACACTCACTGCACACACTCTCACTGCACACACTCCCAGCACTCACTTCACACTGCTCACAGAACACACACTGCACACTGCACACACTCTCACTGCACACACTCACTGCACACTGCTCACAGCACACACTCACACTGCACACTGCACACACTCCCAGCACTAAGCACTCACAGCACACAGCACTCATAGCACTCACTGCACACTGCTCACAGCACACACTCACACTGCACACACTCTCACTGCACACACTCACTGCACACACTCTCACTGCACACACTCTCACTGCATACACTCTCAGCACTCACTGCACACTGCTCACAGCACACACTCACACTGCACACACTACCAGCACACACTCCCAGCACTCACTGCTCACAGAACACAGCACACTCACAGCACTCACAGCACTCACAGCACACTACACTGCACAGCACACCACACTCACACCTCCCACTCCCCCTCCCTACCTTTGGAGATCGGAGCGGAGCTGGCATCAGGAGGAGGGGGGGTGTCAGGAGGAGGGGGGTGTCAGGAGGGGGGGGGGGTCAGGAGGAGGGGGGGTGGTGTCGGGATGAGGGGGGGTGTCGGGAGGAGGGTGAGTGAGGAGCCGGCTGGGACTCGGAGGGCCGCGTGGGCTAGGCCCAAAACTGATTATGCCGTGGAGGGCCGTTAGGTGTGGGGGCCTCGGGGGGGGAGGAAGTGGATGCCGGTGGAGGGGGATGGATGCCGGTGGTGGGAGGTTGCGGCTGGACTCGGAGGGCTGCTGCTGGGGTAAGTTTAGGGCTTCCGGCCACCTCTTCCTTCCTTCCTTCCCTCCTTACTCCCTCCCTCCCTCCAGATCGGGCGCGCGGCGGCCATTTAAAAAAAAATTGTTTTGTTTTTTCGCGACCCTGTTACTAACAATTACTGGTATTAAGGTTATGGTGGGTAAAAGTGTAAAAAAAGTGACAAAAACCCTCCACAGTAAAGCATATAGCAACTGTAAATATTACTGTATGTTCATTTGCATGTCTTAGACAGGTCTGCAACCCTGTCTTTCCCCATTATCGCCCAGCACACAGCTTTTCCACTACAGCAAGGGATTCTGGGAAATGACATGCAAATGAGCACACAGTGCCACCTTTTGTCTCAAGCTCGTATTACACAAGCAAATCCTCAAGCCAATGCATACTGTTTAAAACACAGCTTTTAAACAGAGGCTGGGATGAGATGCAAAGCCAGTAAACCCACTCACAGACGTGTTTCAACCTTGATGGGTATCATCAGTGTGAGGTTGGTTGCTGGCTAAGCTGGTTTGAGACTAGACTAGGTATTCACCACAATTATTAAGGTTATGGTGGGTAAAAAAGTGACAAAAAACATCCACAGTAAAGCATATAGCAACTGAAAATATTACTGTATGTTCATTTGCATGTCTTAGACAGGTCTGCAACCCTGTCTTTCCCCATTATCGCCCAGCACACAGCATTTCCACTCCAGCAAGGGATTCTGGGAAATGACATGCAAATGTCATTTCCCAGAATCCCTTGCTGCAGTGGAAACGCTGTGTGCTGGGCGATAATGGGGAAAGACAGGGTTGCAGACCTGTCTAAGACATGCAAATGAACATAAAGTAATATTTACAGTTGCTGTATATACAGTTTCTGTATATATATATATCTCAAGGTGCTTTTCAACTGGAAAATTTCAAAGTTAATGTTTTAAAAGCTCGAAGTTTGTAGAAAGGGATTGTTTCCACGACATTAGCAGTTATGCAAAATGTTTGCTCATCTCTTCTCATAAAGTTATGACTTTTGTGTACGCTTGTGTAAGAGACGTGTGCAGAGGTACGCAATGGAGACTGTTTAAAGTGAAACTAAAATTAGGCTTTATTGCGCCTGTCCCTTTAACACAGCAAAACATATGAAAATAAGCCAAACAAAAACCTGCTCCGTTTTGGAGACTATCTACATCTGTAGTCCAGCCCTCTCTAACTGGGTGGAAAGCTAATCTAATTATCAGCGCATATATATATATATATATATATATATATATATATATATATATATATATATATATATATATATATATATATATATATATACAGTGGTCGACAAATCACCCAAAAATCTACTCGCCGAACAAAAAAATCTACTCGCCACATAGTCCCGCCCCCAACCCCGCCCCCAGGCCCGCTTTAAAAAAAAATGGAATAAATTCCTAGTAAGAACAACATTCGTTTTTGACATAAGTTTATTTATTGTATTACATTATACTACAATTAGTCCTGGTTACGTGTGTGTGTGTGTGTGTGTGTGTGTGTGTGTGTGTGTGTGTGTGTGTGTGTGTGTGTGTGTGTGTGTGTGTGTGTGTGTGTGTGTGTGTGTGTGTGTGTGTGTGTGTGTGTGTGTGTGTGTGTGTGTGTGTGTGTGTGTGTGTGTGTGTGTGTAAATGTAGGATTTCCAAAAAAAAGCCAGGTGTGAATGACTAGTTTCCTGCACCCTTTATCCAGTGTTTGGATGCCCCCGCTTCATAATATCTAAAGCAGCAATCCCAGCTGGGATCTTACCTGATCCGCTGTCCCTCTATGTCCAGGTACCCTCATTCCCGCAATGTTATATGTTGGAGGGGAGGTGTTCCCTACCTGTCTTCTGGGTTAGGGGGGATTCCGATGCCTCCCATCTGAAGCTTGAGAGTCATATCTGGAAGAAATTTTGGTACACAGCCAAAATAACAAAACTTTTATCAGTGTCCAATTATTTCCGGACCTAACTGTATATATATATGAAAACACACAAAAAAGACTGACAAGATCCCTATAATTAGCACTCACAATAAACCTAAAATAACTCAATCAAAATAAGAAACAAAAACCCGGAACCAGAGTCACTTGCAACAAATAGTGATCACTCCAGGATGAAGCCCCCCGCTGGGCGAAATGCGCAGAGTGTATCTACTGGTAACCTTCATGTTACTATTTGTTGCAAGATGAAATTTCTCTGGTGCACCCCCTGTGAACTTTATTTACGATCTTGATACATGGACATTTGGAGAAATTCTCTTCTTTCAGGATTCCTATGGACTCATCATCCCCATTAGGAGCTGAGTATTTCCCTATTTGTCATTAGGGGTTTAATTCATGTGGGACTGGTTTTTCCACATTCATAAGAGCACTTGCTGCCATTAGTATTTTTTGCGGATCCTCTCAGGCACCTTTATTTGTTCATGGATATGTCTATTACTTTTCTCATGCTATATTTGTCCAGGGTATGAGTTGTTTTTTCATCTTTTTTCTCCCCTGTGTCTCCCCCTTGTCTATATATTTTTTCAGTGTACTACATTTTTAGTGTATATACAGGCATACCCCGCATTAGCGTACACAATGGGACCGAAGCATGTATGTAAAGTGAAAATGTACTTAAAGTGAAGCACTACCTTTTCCCCACTTATCGATGCATGTACTGTACTGCAATTGTCACATACGTGCATAACTGATGTAAATAACGCATTTGTAACAGGCTCTATAGTCTCCCCGCTTGTGCACAGCTTCGGTACAGGTAGGGAGCTGGTATTGCTGTTCAAGACGTGACGACAGGTGCATGCGTGAGATGCAGTTTGCCTATTGGGCGATATGTACTTACTCGCGAGTGTACTTAAAGTGAGTGTCCTTAAAGCGGGGTATGCCTGTATAAGTTTATTGTAATTTATATTTTTTCTGTTTCTACCAGTTTTCTGGATTGAATATTAGTTTTGGAGTTTAGAATTTAGTTTTTCTTTTGTCTTATTTTCTGGTAGTTAGGATTGTGAAGGGGTGTCTGTACTTTTTTAGCTGATTTGTATCTTTCCATTTATTTGTTGGATACTAATTGAGATTTGTTTTTGGCTAATTAGTTCAGTTTTTTACTTAGCATGTGTTGTATGCATATACTCATATCGTTTCTTGCTTGTCATTTTTTTTGTTTGGTTATCATTAGTTTATGTATGTTTTTATGTTAGTGTGTTTCACTGTTTCTTATTAAAATCTTTGCCGTATTTTCCTTGCTGACTCTGGTTCCGGGTTTGTGTTTCTTAGTTATTTTAGGTTTATTGTGAGTGCTAATTATAGGGATCTTGTCAGTCTTTTTTGTGTGTCTTCATATTTTTTATCCCTAAGCACCGCCAGGTTTTTTCCCCTTTTATTATATTATTTTTGTTTTGGTTGTTATAACCTTAAACATAAGTATTATATTTATTTTTGGGTCCTGTGTTAGCCTTTTCTATTGATATAGTGTTAGCGACTTTTCCTTTTTTTGTGTGTTTGATATATATACAGCTAAACCCCGTTATAACGCGCCTCGCTATACCGCGATTCGGTTATAACGCGGTTTTCCCGTGGCTCCCGTTTTTAAAAAAAAAAAATTTTTTACATTTTTAAAAAAAAATTTTTTTTTTTTTTGCACACTGCACACACTGCACACACTCACTGCACACACACTGCTCATTGCTCACACTGCACACACTCACACACACTTACACACACTCACAGACCCTCACACACTCACACACACACAGCAGGCTAAAATTGATTCATACAATTCTAGCAGTTCCCATTTACTGAATAGCAAACTCCCATTTATAGTTATTCCTACATCTATAGCACACTCCCTTTCAATAATTTGTTTATACACCTATTGCAGGCATCCAGCAACTTTATTCATTCATACGCCTGTAACAGGCTTTGATTCATTTTCTCTCACACCTGTAAATGGCTCCCAATTAATGTTTACACCTACACTGTATAGCAAACGTCCACGTATTCATCTATAGCAGTTTTTACTGTATTGATTTATTCTGCCTTTGTAGGGTTACCTTATGCTTTAGTGTCTGTTCAAACAAGAATACTGAACACACAGGCAGAATTGTGATGTGGAAGTGTGTGTGGCAGCCTGTCATATCAGAGAATTGCAGACCAGTTTGTAGTTACAAAGGTCCAGGGCACATGACACTCAGATGTTGCACAGCTATCAGGTAATCTGTAATTGTATTGCTGTACTAATGTACAAAATAACACGAACAGGATATAACAATCAGAGTGCCTCACTGCACTGAAAATTAAGTATTATAGGGAATGTGGTCACAATCTGAAATTGTTTGGCTACCACCTCAAAGTGGGGTTACACAACATGGACAGCCCACACCAGTCATTCAATATGATTGCCACATGGTTTAAATGTCACTCACTACTGTACTTAAGGCAGTTTGTTATTTCCAGCATAAATAGCACCCTGATCAGAAGACATTTGTTAATTGCTGACAATTATAAAAAGCACAACAGGATACTGCATGATGCAATGACAACATGCCACAGTCACAAGACTGCAAGACGCAAAGACAATACACAACCATACATGCACATAGCACTGCATGATTTAACAGCAGAACACACGACACAATAACAGACAAAACGACACATGGCACTGCGTACACAATCACTCCACACTGTTTGAGACAAACACACACAGTGGTTGGCATTACCCGCAGCATTGTGGTGCAGGATGGTGGGAGGCATGGTGCAGACTATAGTTCGGCACACAGGGGGTAGGAGATGATCAACAAGGCTCAGCACAGAGCAGCGGTGCAGGAACAGCGTGTCAGATCCCTGCTCTCACCGGACACATGGCTCATACAGCTGGTGCAGACCGGAACTGCTTCATGTGCGAAATGTCTGACTTACTAATACTGAGCATGCGCAGTTGTTTTAAAAGTGCACGACATAGCCACTGCATCATGGAGGCCCGCGGTGACAGGGGGAAGCGGGGACCGGAGGGACATCCCCGCTCCCATCTCCTGCCCCGCGGCCTGTCCCGCGGTGACAGGGGGAAGCGGGGACCGGAGGGACATCCCCGCTCCCATCTCCTGCCCCGCGGGCTGTCCCGCGGTGACAGGGGGAAGCGGGGAGCGGAGGGACATGCCCGCTCCCATCTCCTGTCCCGCGGGATGAATATGCGCTAAAGCGCGGCGGCCATTTTTTTTTCCGCGACCCCGTTAGTAACGCGGTGGTCTCGGGGTGGACCCCGAGACCCGCGTTATAACGGGGTTTAGCTGTATATATATATATATATATATATATATATATATAAAAATACAGATATGTAACAGTCCCATAAGAATGTCTTGTCTGTATCTTGTATCTGAAGCTGAAGTCCTCTCTGCTTTCCTTGTGTGCTACAGCAATACCAGGATCCAGGTTTAGAAATCTTCTCCCCTTTGCCTTGTTGTCAGCCTGCAGTTTCTTTGCAGCTCAAGACATCTGTCCTTCCTTGGTTCAGCCCCAATTGTGAGACTAAGGAATCCTCTGTCTGTCTTTCCCGGGTCAGCTACTTTGTGAGCTCAGGAATCCTCCTCCTGCGTCTCACATGACACTATTTCACAGAGCTCTGATTAGGCAGGTGGGGTTGGTTGATTACAGGTGTGCAATTAACCAGCACACTGCTGGATCAGAGGCAAGTTTCTTAACAGGGGCAAGTCCCTGTTACAGCATGTATCTCATGTTTTCACCGATTTCATGTCCTCCCACTCGGCCTTTCTCCCCCCCCCTTCCTCTACCCATTTATGTGTCTTCACGCATCACTCTATGTTCTTCCACGAATACTCACCCTACACATTCGTGAGATAGACTCAGTTAATTAGAGGTGCATGCATTTTCGTTATAGACTAACACAGCAAAAAGTGGATCTGCGTTAGTTGCAAAGGAAGAAATTGGAAAATGTGGCAGGCACTTGTGACAAGGGCATGGCTGTAAACATACTGTAGCTTGGTGTTGACCAAGTGTAGCCACATTTTCTGTTGCCGTATCACTCATTGCTGTGTGCTTTTATAATAGTGTATGTTATGTCCTGAACCACTTTATTGTAATATTGCAGTAAATTGTGGATATTTACAGCGATTACAAAAAATAACAAGAAACACGGGGTCAGAGGCAATTTTTACTAATGCAATATACTATCCATTTGTGAAATTTCAGAAATAAAGGCTGTGTGGGAAAAAATACCCCATAAAATATTCATATAGTACTAATAGGGCCATTTGTATTTAACTGTACAGAATAAAATCAAATACATGAAAATTGCCAGCAATAGCAATAACACAATTTAGAAGACAAATATTGTAGAAAAGTAATTTGCAAGATATTAAAAAGGCACAAACTCATGTGGACATGGGACGCTCATGGACATTAACATTTTTGAATGGAGTTATATTGATTACTTGAGGAACTACAAGTACATTTTTAACCCTGATATTATGCATGCCCAGGTTATTAGGTTCCAATATGGATATTACCTAGAGTATATGCATTTTAATAGGGTAATCGAAAACCAAATTGATAACCTTATTTAGGTTCCTTAAAATAGCATAATATCTATTATCTCAATAATGACTACAATTGTAATACTAGTGAATAATTATTACCTTAATATTTTATTAAATCTAGGCTGCATGTTTGAAAAACGAATTTAGCAAATCAACATCTAAATTATTTCTGAAATAACAATATACTAGTGAAATATATAGTACTGAATCTTACATATCTGAATTGTAATTTGAAACTGATGGAAAATTAAGTTGAACGTGAGAACTGTGCAGTTTGTTGATCTATGAACTACATAGAGCACAACTGGGATTTACCCAATACTGTAATACAGATTCTTTTTATTAAAAATTAGACTTGTGCTATTCCACCGGTGAACGTTACTCAGTGAAATTAGGATGTAGGCTATGTTTTTTTAAATCTTTTTTTTATTATAATTGGAAATTGTTCTATAGATGAAGGGCTTTATATAAAGCTCTATACTTTCATTTGTATTTTACGCTACATCCAGGGAAATTATCCTGAAGTTCGCCTTCTGACAAAATTATCTATATTTCTGTAATGTGAGATTTCATTAAGTTGCACTTTCTTGTTTGCGAGGAGAGTAGGAGGATAGGGCAGGATTAAGAATAAAGGGCAGAGACTGCAGCATCAAAGACATAGACACACTGAGAAAAATTATTATATAAAGAGAATGTCTGTTAGGAGAGAGAATAGAGCAAGGAGAAACAAAAAAAGAGGTTAGGGAAATGCGAGAGAACAGGGTGAGAAATTGGAAAGAGAGGGCACTGCAAATTACAGTGAATGCGAAGAGAGAAAAGGAGGGCAGGAGTGTAGATAGTGACGGGAAAAGGGGTCAGAGAGAGAAAGGGTTGAGAATATATTGTCAGAATTTTGTAGATCTCATATAATATAGCTCTGCACACAAACTGTACAATGGTTTAGTGCAAAATTAAGGTCTATGCAGAATACAACATTAGAACTCAGCCATACAATATTAAGATGGGTGATGCAGTGCTTCTTTCAAAACTTCAAAGACTTTCTTTACTCTTTTGATCACTGACAATGCACAATAGTAAAAGCCAAAGTTCTTATGGCCCCTTCTTATTCCCAGAACCATCCCAATAATTGCAATGCTTCTCTCTTTAAGATCATTATTAACCTTCCTTTCTAAAACTCCTAAATAACAAGAAATAAAGAAGATCACAGAAAACACAATATCAATAACAAACAGGACACACAGTTACTGGTGCTCAGCATTCTTTTTGGCTGAATCAATTTTCAGTTCTGAATTTGCAACAAGTACAGAAGTTCAGTCTTTCCACCAAAATACATTTATCTCTCTTGTGCCTTCTGCTGCATTGATTCTACACAGCCTTTTATTGGGCCGAAGCTATCAATACCAATCGTTATCATTTGGAATGTTTTAAAGACAATGTGGACCTCTTGGGGCTTCTTTTATAGTACCTTGAGATTATCTTCTCTGTTCCTCTTGCTCTAAATAAAGTACATAACGTATATCCTGTATGATGTTTGTGGGTACTGTATTAGAAAAATGTAAACTTGCAACATGATAATTACATTTAGGCTAGCAGTTTCTATTACAAACAGCAGTTCTAGCTGCAATTCAAAACAATGTTATGTTTTTTTGTTAATAATATTATCCTGTCAGCTTAATTAATGGCCACATGGGATGGAGCAATGTGCACTTGCTTTTGCGGATGATTAGGATCACTGTGATCCACCTTTATTTTATGTAAGTGTTATATGTTCCATTCGTACATATAAATTGTATTTTGCTTGACTAATTTTATCTTTGTTGTCTCTCCTTTCCGCCCCTTTTTGTTTATAAGTATTAAAAACAGTACACACATGTTACCCATGTGTTTAATAGAGAAGTGCTATTTTTTGTGTTTAATATTACTGCATTGCAATTAAAAAGGGGTATTGGTGTAAGACCCAAAAGGGTTAGAACTTGCAACCTTTGTTATTATGAGCAGCAGCTCTAGCAGTGTGCACTAAACCATCTGAAGGGTAGGATCAATGTAACAGCATACTTTTGAGCTCTACAGCTCACACCTGTATCTAATCCAGCTATTAGCATATCTCACAGGTATCTCAGGTGTGCTCCTTTTACTGCACAAGTAACATTGAACTGGTAATAACAACCAGGAAGTGGAAGTTTTCTGCTTTAAAAGGAAGCCAGGGAGTGGGGGATAAACGAGTAAGCAGTGAGCAGCTCAAAAGTATGCATTGATAATGTTACTACAAATCAGCTGCTTTAGGCTGCGCTTACAGTGCTGTAGCCGACGACAGTGACGGCGGCGGTGATGTCACGCTGCGGTCGCTGGAAAAATCAAATTTACTTGACTTCCAGCAATCGCGATCAAAGCTGTCGCTCCATTGCGCCGTCGCGTCGCTGCGTTACTTCTACTATAAATGCATTATCGCGTTGCCGTTGCCGGCACTATAAGCGCAACCTTAGATTACGCTGCTAGAACTTCTGCCTAGATCTCTCTCACACAGGAGGGAAAATGAATGGGTTTGACACCACACAAAAGTCTGAGACTTTACAACAAGGGTGAATAAATTAAAATGGGTTGGACATATCAACGAAAGAAATGGCCATCAGTGGGCAGAGATGGTACTTGAAAGTATTCCAAGGGATATCAAAAGACCAAAACAATTGCCATAAATAAAATGGGAGGATGACGTCAGAATATATTTTTGAGCAATGTGGAGAAGAGAGGTTTGCAATGGCTGTACTTGGAAGATCATTGCGGAGGCCTTCATCTAGTAGTAAATCGACAAATGCTATAGATATATATGTTTATTTGTATTTTATTATATATGCTGCCATAATCAAAAACCAGTAACTAAAACCAAAACATTAAGCTAAGTGAAGATCTCTAATTATGTGTTACTGAAGATCACGAAAAGTCACTTTTGATCGGTTTGGAAGTAAAAAGGGGGTACATACTGGAGAAAGAGCGGTAACGCTCAATGTATCACTTCCTGGTAAACATTTTATAAATAAAATAAAAAAATAAATAAATGTCGGAAAGTAACAACCGAGATTATCATCTGTGAAATTTGTGTACAGAAAGTCTGCTATACACCATGTGAAGCAAATGTGGTCTACAGCTTGTTGTTACGTTTTAAAATACAATTGCTCCAAGTTGATATACTGTAAATCAAGCATGTTAAACTCGCGGCCCGCGGGGCCGCATGCGGCCCACAACGAACATATTTGCGGCCCAGCTTGACAATATTTAACTCGCGCTGCGCCGCGCTTTCTGCAAAGAAAAAAAAAAAAAAACCTCTCCCCCCTCTCCCGATTGGCTGGCGCGTGTTTTTTTTTTGGCCCGGAGCAATCTCTATCCGAGCTTGCATAGTGAGGCCCGCCTCTTCCTGCTGCCTGCTGCCCGCCTCTTCCTGCTGCATGGAGCAAGTCAGGTGACTACTGCTCCATACCTGCCTTGCTTCCCCCTTGCCCTCCTGCTCCGATTTCCTCCCCCGTTCCGATTTCGTGTGTGTCTGTGTGTGTGTATGTGTGTGTTTCTGTCTGAGTGTGCGTCTGTGTGAGTGTGTGTCTGTGTGAGTGTGTGTGTCTGTGTGTGTGTATCTGAGTGTGTGTGTGTGTGTGTGTGTGTGTGTGTGTGTGTGTGTGTGTGTGTGTGTGTGTGTGTGTGTGTCTGTGTCTGTGTGTGTGTCTGAGAGAGTGTGTCTGAGAGAGAGAGAGAGTGTTTCTGAGAGAGAGAGAGTGTGTCTGAGAGAGAGAGAGAGTGTGTCAGAGAAAATGAGAGAGAGTGTGTCTAAGAGAGAGAGAGTGTCTGAGAGAGAGTGTCTGAGAGAGAGAGAGTGTCTGAGAGAGTGTGTCTGAGAGAGTGTCTGAGAGAGAGAGAGTGTCTGAGAGAGAGACAGTGTCAGAGAGAGAGAGAGTGTCTGAGAGAGAGTGTGTCTGAGAGAGAGAGAGAGAGTGTCTGAGTGAGAGAGAGAGAGTATATCTGAGAGAGAGAAAGTGTGTGTGTCTGAGAGAGAGAGAGAGAGAGAGAGAGTGTCTGAGAGAAAGAGAGAGAGAGTGTGTGTGTCTGAGAGAGAGAGAGAGAGAGAGAATGTCTGAGAGAGTGTGTCTGAGAGAGAGAGAGTGTGTCTGAGAGAGAGAGAGAGAGAGAGTGTCAGAGAGAGAGAGTGTCAGAGAGAGAGAGAGAGAGAGAGAGTGTGTCTGTGAGAGAGAGAGTGTCAGAGAGAGAGAGTGTCTGAGAGAGAGAGAGAGTGTGTGTCTGAGAGAGAGACTGTGTCTGAGAGAGAGAGTGTGTCAGAGAGAGAGAGTGTGTCAGAGAGAGAGAGTGTGTGTCTGAGAGAGAGAGAGTGTCTGAGAGAGAGAGAGTGTCTGAGAGAGAGAGTGTGTGTCTGAAAGATAGAGAGAGAGTGT
>NC_134483.1:420442788-420490288 GCF_040206685.1 Ascaphus truei | reverse complement strand
ACATGATACATTGTAGAAATTAATTGTAACGGTTCTAGGGCCCCCACCCAATCTCAGATTGGCCCCTGTGGTCTAATCGGCCCCCATTACATGTCTGTGTGATGTGGTGCAGCTGCTGGTAACAGGACTCCTGAGTCTCCTGCTGGTTGGTATGGGGAGTATCACCATGAAAGGCGTCTAAGGTAGTGTTCTGAGTCCTACTCACATTCGGTACAGCGCCTCCACCCCATCAGGATCCCTATGGCTGCAGGGGGAAGTATCTGATGGGGAACTCCTTCTTGGTGCAGCCTTCTGCTGAATAACTCCACACTCACACAGAAGGGATCTTTTGAACCAAGGCATCTTTAATGTCATCTCCTCTGGCAGACTGCCCCTCATTGCGGCTGACACTTAGCCACTCATTTCGTTGAGGTACTCCATGCAGAAGGTTCCTCCTCTCTTAATTGAGTTGTTCTCCACCTCTCCCTTAAGGGAGCCTACCACCTGTGCCAGGTCCGTGGACACAGTGTGTAATCAGCTTGCACTCTGACAGACAGACTTGAACTGCTGCTGACACTTCATTTAGGAACATAACACAACCACTAACTTTAGACAGTTCTATGTCTTATATAGACTCCAGAAACAGACCCACCCTTGTGTCACTAACAGTGGACACAAAGCATGTTGTCACTTCCTTTGTTACATATGACACTTCACCAGGGTGTGAGGGCAAACCTCCATGATTGTTATTGGCAACTCTGCCTACTTACCAGGATTACTGCCAGCATGAGAAAGATATGTACACCATTTTTACACATGGCTACATAAAGAAGAAACAGTTACAGAAGCTAAGAATGAAGGCATTAGTGCATGCACAGAGAATGCTGCAGCATGAGAATGACATACAGAAGTATAGTGACTTTTAAAAAAAAAGGTATAAGTATTGCACCCCGAATAAGATTCCCTGGTCTTGACCAAGGGAAGTATATTCTTGATTGTTTTAACTTACAGTACACAGAAAGGAACAATCTGGCTAGTTCACACATAATGATGCTGTGCTCAGCCTTATCTTTTTTACATTGGTGACCTGACGGGATCTTGGATTGAAGGCAACTTCCAGTGACAGCGGAGGGATGTGAATAAGGTGTGAGACTTCGGGAGTAGTAAACATATGGAGCACCTGCATCAAGGGGTCGTAGATTGCAAATGTAGCTGATTGTTCCACAGCAGACAGAGCAAAACAGTTACTTTAGGTGCCAGACACGCCTGTTAACAGCCGTGTAAGCCTTGTGGTGAGTATTCAGTAAGGTCGTTGCGATGTACTGTAGCATTTGGTGTGTAACTGATTCCACGTGATATTTGTTCTCTGGAAATTATCACTATAAAGAATTAAATACAACATGGACTTTCTTTTTTTGTTTTGTTTTTAAATATGTTACAGTGCCACCTGTCAATTCATGCGGACTCCACATTCGCTGTGGTTGGTCAGTTTTAGTTTTTATCTTTGCAGCGATGGGGAAAATAATGAGAAAAAGGAGGAGCATAAGATGAAGATTGAAATAGCACATTTCTCACTCAGCAAACAACCTAAAGTTAGAAATGTAAAATCACATTTGAGTTTGTTACGGTATGGTCAGATTTATGGTCACTGCATGCTAATTTAATTAATCAAATAAATAAGAAAAAGAAAAACTGTGTGAGATCATGCAGTTGTTTCTATGTAGTTAAAAAAATAAATATATCTATATCTATATATATATATATACAGTGTTCGACAAACCTATACATTTGCTCGCCCCGGGCGAGTGGATTTAACATCGTGGCGAGCTCCTATTGGCCCAAGCAGCAGACGTTTGGTACTAGGTGGCGAGTAGATTTTTTTGTGTGGCGAGTAGATTTTTCGGTGATTTGTCGACCACTGTATATATATATATCTATATATATCTCTGAGAAGCTTAATATGTATTTATATCTTTATTTATGTAACGGGTATTCCCCCACCCAATCGCATATATAGTGTATGTGAGGGGAAACCTATATGTTAGCAGGTGTGGTGCTTAACCTGTTAGGCTTACAGGAGGCCTGAGCCTCCGCCAATGAGAGTCTGGGGTGTATCCTTTTGAACAATACTATATGGTGCAGCGCCTCCACCTGCGATGGCTCCCAGCAGAGCGGGAGTTGTTCCTCGCATGACACATTCAAAGGAACACATACACTGGATGTAAAATAGCAACGGTCTTTACTATATGCAGAATATAGCTTAAAACATACATTAGCAATACACAACAAGATATATGTACCACCCTTTGCCACTAGCTGGCAACTATAACCTTGCCATAACTGGGCTATAACCTTCTTAGCCCCTAACTGGGCTATACACTTACACCCCCTTCCCAACCCCGTGTCCAAAGAGTGCAAGCCCACCCAAGTGTGTGAACAGGCCTGTCACATGTGAGGAGCAAGTTAAAGTTGGTGCACGTGTGGAAGGTTGTAAATAGCTGCCCAGGTGTCTCTACACCTGGGTGTCTTCGCAAAGGGTCTACCGGCACAGCTTCGTCCAGCACTGATCTCTACCTCCACGTGGGATGGGGTCCCGCCGGACGTCCCACCGTAAGGACAGTCTCTGGATCAGCAACGCAGCATACAGGAACATGAAGCAAACCCTTTCACTGGGTCCCTGCACTAAGGAACTACACAGGGTCTCTCCCTGCTCTAACGAACTGCACAGCTGAAGGGGCACAGGGTCCTTACCTAAGGGCCTGTCCCTATGAACACCCACCCTCACTAGTGGGGAGTCAGGGCCTCAGCTCTAGCCTGGGGATTTCTGGCCTAGGGCAGAAGCTCACAGCTCTCTGCCCCCCTTCTTTCCCCCTCTGTATCCTTAGCCTGGCTGCCTCATGTGCTTCACAGTCTGTTTCCTGACTCTGCACATAACAATGTATCAAATTCCCTGCTGCAGAGAATCTGCCAGTCTCAGTGGCTGGCTGGCTGCAGGTGACAGGGATCATAGGGCATTCCCCAGAGGCTGCTGAGAGATGTAGTCCACTCAGGACCTCTTTCCTATGGGGACCACGTGCGCCATCTCTACTGTGCCTGTGCGAAGCTGTATTGGCCGCCGCCACGCTTGACTGCGCCTGCGCAACCTCCCAGAGCTCCTGCACACTTGTACAGGCGGTCCTCGTTTTACGACGTTTCGTTTTACGACGAACGGCTTATCCGACGCTAGTCAATGCATCCCTATGGCCCATTTTACGACGCTCTTACGACGCTTTAAAAAAATTGCTACAAATGTCCAATCAGAAGGCTGCAGGCAAGGGAAAGCATTCTGAACAGTCTGTGTGAAGGTTTGGTGGTATATTTTAGGCCCTAAACCATGGCTGATAAAAGCAAAGTGCTGTTACTCCAAAAAGGAATAGAACATCTATTACTTTGGAGACCAAACAAAACATACAAAACATAATAAAGCGCCCTGAGAAAGGAGAGACGAACACAGAAATTGGACGGGCCTTGGATATACCTCGCACAACTATTGTGACAATAATCAAAGACAAGGCAAGAATCTTGGAACAGATCAAGGGCTCAGCACCTATGCAAGGTACAACAATAAGGCAACGTGCTGGGCATATTGCTGAGGTAGAAAAACTCCTCATCATGTGGCTGGAAGATCAATCCCAGCGTCATGTGCCTATTAGTTTAGCCTTAATTCAGGCCAAGGCTTTGAGTCTGTATGAGGACATTAAGCAACAGCATGGAGAAGGGACCACTGAGGAAACTTTCACTGCAAGTAAGGGCTGGTTTATGCGGTTTAAAGAGAGGGCAAACTTGCATAACATTAAAGTGACCGGTGAAGCTGCTAGTGCTGATGAGGAGGCAGCTAAAACTTTCCCTGTTACATTGGCCAAAATTATAGAGGACGGTGGCTATTGCGCACGTCAAGTGTTCAATGTTGATGAGACTGGGCTCTACAGGAAGAACATGCCCAGTAGAAGCTACATTGCAAAAGAGGAAAAATCAATGCCTGGGTTTAAAGTTGCAAAGGACAGGCTGACTCTTCTGCTTGGATCAAATGCTGCAGGTAATTTCAAGCTAAAACCTTTGCTTGTTTATCATGCAGAAAACCCTAGGGCATTCAAGGGTTATGCAAAGAGCACACTTCCAGTGATTTGGAAGTCCAACCGTAAGGCATGGGTAACAGGGTTTTGAGTGGAAGGACTCATATAGGTGGCTCACATGCGATGTGCAGGCCCTATATACAAACATCCCACATGCTGAAGGCCTCAAAGCCGTTTATTCCTTTCTACTGGATGATGTAGACTTACATCCTCTTAATAGAAAAATTGTTTTGGACTCAATAAATTACATTTTAAAACATAATTATTTTATGTTACTGGATGAATTTTTTCTACAGGTTTGCGGAACTGCGATGGGTACTAGATTTGCCCCCAGTTTCGCAAACCTGTACATGGGAGGATGGGAAAACGATTATATACACAATAATAACCCCTTTAAAGCAAATATTATTTTATGGCGTCGTTTCATAGACAATATTCTATGCATATGGGACGGCGACCAGTGCTCAATTGACCATTTCATACAATATATAAATAATAATGATAGGAATTTAACCTTTACACATGTAGATCATAAAAAAGAAATTCACTTTCTAGACCTTAGCCTTGTGGTGTCAGATGAGGGGAAGTTGGTGACGAAAACTCACTTTAAAGAGGTTGATTCAAATAATCTCCTCTTAGCCACAAGTAACCACAAAAAAACGTGGATAACAAACATTCCCAGTGGCCAATACTACAGACTGAGAAAAAATTGCAGCACAGAAATAGATTTCGAAGAACAGGCCAAAAAATTAACTTCAAGATTCTTAGAGAGGGGTTATCGTCTCGAAAAACTGAATAAAGACCTGGAAAAAGTGAGAAAAATAGAAAGAAAAACAATGCTATTACCAAAGAGTAAAAAAAGAAAGAGCCTACAGGAGAATGAGGGAAAATGTAATGTGTCTTTATCACAAATTTCAATTCAATGACGGGGCAAATTGAGAAAATAATAAAAAAACATTGGTCAATTCTCTCAAATGACTCGCTGCTGGGTGCTCACCTTTCGAAACTCCCAAAATTCATATACAGAAAAGCAAAAAACTTAAAAAACACATTATCCCCAAGTGATATAAAATTAAAAGAACACCATAGTGGGGATAAAAAATGGTTAAACAACAAACCAACTGGGAATTTTAAATGTGGTAAGTGCTCAGTATGCAAGCATTTGCACCCTGATAAAAAAAACATTTAGGTGTACAAAAACTGGAGAAATCCACGATATAAAAGATTTTATTTATTGTAATACAGATCATGTAGTTTATTTATTAGAGTGTCCGTGTGGCCTATTATATGTGGGACGCACTAAACGTCCACTAAAAGTGCGCATTCAGGAACACCTGCGCAACATTAGAATAGGGTATATGAAGCATAGCCTGTCAAAACATTATGCACAATGCCACAATAGTGATCCATCCAGTCTATTATTCAAAGGTATTAAATATATACCAAGAAATAGAAGAGGGGGTGACAGAGTAAAGGAACTTTCTAGGCCGGAAACCTTCTGGATACACAAACTAAACACCTTGTATCCAGGGGGCTTAAAAGAGGATATAGATATTTGATCTCTCTATTGATTTATCCTCATGATTTTTTTGATCTATACCTGTTTTATTAATATATTAATTAGTTTTAAGATATTTATGAATTTTAATTTTTGTCTCTATGTCCTTTTAAATTGTTATCAGTATATATCTTAGAACGCATTTTGGCATGTTATATATATTGTACTTTCATTACAGTGTTCTATAAGAGTAATATGCTCTATTTTCGTGCTTCCTCTTTAGAATTATGTGATATGATAGACTTGAGGAAAGTTTTCTAAGTATGTCATTACTTGATGCACTTTTGAATAGGTTGTTCTCTTTTTCTATGTACTAATATCCCTCTTTTTGTTTTAGAATCACCGATCGCGTTTGCATTATGTTATTTATGTTTAATTTTCCGCTTGTTAATAAAGTTTATTTTGTTTTTGTTATGTTGTCAATGACAACTAGTGATACGTGCAGACCGGGCCTTTTGACTCCTCCCCGCCATTCTCTCATTGGTGGAGAATTTAGTGAGCTGAGCCAATGAGGCACTGGCGTGGGGTATTTAAAACCCTTTAAATTCCACTTATGTATATTCCCTGATGAAGAAACCCACGGGTTTCGAAACGCGTTGGAAAAGCTACTAACAGTATTGCCTTCAACTGTACTGTCCTACTACGGCGAGCTGACCCAGTGAAATCGGCGCCAATTTCGGCGAGAACCCCGCGGTGACGTCACTAACCCGGAAGGGTCTGAACGGAGGGGAGAGAGAGGATTTCAGCTGGCGTGGAGCTCCGTTTTTGAAGCAGCATTCTATGGGAGAGCTGCATACGTGTTGATTCGATTATGGGAGAAAGAACTTCAGAGACTCCATACTTACCTAAGCAGGAACCTGTGTCCGAGGAACCAGCTTCCACAGCCATGTGAGGACATCTGATCCGGCTTCCACTTGGTGTTTGGGTAACAATATCCCGAAAATGCTTGTTTAACATCATCTTGATGTACGCACGATACTCACCTTATTTATTGTTTATGTTAATATAAGTTTTAATACACTATGAGCGTTGTGCGCTGTGTTCTTTCTGTTTTTATCTGTTAGCTTTAGGGGGTTCCTGAGCCCTCCCTATACCGCAGCTGCAGACGCTCTGATTTGTTCAATTAAGGTCATGTATTTTACCTTACAGTATATATTCATCACCTCACTTACAACATTAGTTGCGCTCTTTTCTTTATCTATTCACATGGGTAACAGGGGCCTTTTTGAGGACTGGTTCCAGCATCAATTTATTCCAGCTGTGCAATTATATTGCATGAACCAGAACCTTAATTTTAAAGCATTGCTGCTCCTCGACAATGCTCCTGGCCATCCTGTGTACCTGGATGACCATCATCCAAACGTCATGGTGGTGTTCATGCCCCCCAACACCACCTCATTGATACAGCCGATGGACCAGGGAATTATCGCTTCCTTCAAGGCCTACTATCTTAGGCGAACATTTGCCCAGGCCATCAGAGCAACTGATGTGGAAGGTGGTCCAAACTTAAACGAATTTTGGAAGGGTTACAACATTCTCCATGCAGTAAGAAACATCGGAGAGGCATGGAATGAGGTCAAACAATCCAATTTAAATGGAGTTTGGCGTAATTTGTGCCATGATTTTGTGTCTGATGTCCAAGGCCTTACAGAGACTGTTGCAGAGGTTACAGAAACTGTTGTGCAAATGGCCAGAGATCTCAACTTGGAGGTGGAAACCGAGGATATTGAGGAGTTGCTCACCTCACATTCTAACGAGTTGAGCAATGAAGACCTCATGCAATTAGAAGAGCAAAAAATTGCTGAAGAGGAGGCCCACCAATCTGCTGATGTGGCACAGCCACAGCCATGTAAATCATTGTCAACCAAAATGTTGGCTGCGGCATTCAAGCACATTGATAGTGCACTGGCCATATTTGAGGACAATGACCCTAAAATTGAATGGAGTTCAACAGTCAGTCGTGGGGTGTCTAACCAAATCAGCTGCTATAGAGAGATCTACACGCAGAAAAGGAAAGGATCTGTCCAGACTTCAATGAAGAGATTCTTCAAGAGGCCGAAACCTTCAAGTCCACCTACATCACCTCCAAAAAGTCCGTTGTCTATTGAAGATCCCCCCCCCAATCATCTTCCTCCAATAATTGATGTTTTTTTTTTTTTGCTCTTGTAAATTTCTGTACAGAATACAGCATAGTTTTATTTTTATAGTTTTATTTTACAGTTCTGGAATCAATAAATATAATGTTTCAATCATAATCTATGTGTGTGCTGAATATCTTATTGCTTGAGTAACATTTTCTGTGTATTTTAGCATTAAAAATGCCTTCAGGAACGGATCGTTTGATTTAAACAGTGTTCCTATGGGAAAACGGGTTTCGCTTTACGATGCTTCGCTATCCGACGCCATTTTGAGTAATGCATTGCGTCGGATAACCGAGGACCACCTGTAATGGCCACCGCTACCCTTGCCAACCTCTGTGAATTGCGCGAACCTCGCGCCAACCACAACATGGCCGTCGCGGCTATCTGCGCATGCGCAACCCTTCGTGCATGCGCGAGCATCACGACCCCGACGGCGCCGGCCCAGATGGCGGCACAACCGGGAGAAGACACCGTCCCCTTCCCCCACTGCCACAGGGGTAAGGCAGGGGGCAAAGGAAGATCAGGGGAACCGGGGGGTGACCCCCTTACACTCTCCCCCTGGTTGAAACACCAGCGTCACATTACAGAAAGTTACACAATAAAAATGCATTGCATAAACTGTACAACTTAACATGTTGACTTTAACATCACTGATACATGGCATATCACAAACAGTAATACCCGACGCCAGCTGAGTGTTAGCTGTTTGCTGAGACCAATTGTGGGGTGCCCCAAACTGATAATGTTCACTTTGACTTTTGTGAGCCTCCGCCTGGGTAGTCTCTGTTACCGACACTGGAGTCTCTGTAGACTCTTTGAGATTATGGTCATGTGCAACAGTCACTGGTTCCATACTACTTCTTCCCCCTGGTGAAAGGAATAGCACAGTGTCTCTTGGCCAGACCTTTACCCGGCCATCCGCGGAATGGATGCGATAGGCCAGGAGATCTTGACCTTTTCCGCGGTCCACCACATGGTGAATGGAGCGCTCCTTTTTGTGCTTAAAGGAGGCAAATTTCACTGGATCACTCACAACACAGTCCTTGTCCCTAAGCACTTGGGAGGCTTCCACTGGAGAGCGAGAGCTTAGCAAGGTCTCTGTACTCAAAGTCTCTCTCACATTCTGCAGGGGGTAAAGGGTTGATACCTTACTACTGCGGTGATTCACGGTGACCAGCAGGTCATGAGGAACGCTGATGGTTATCACCTTGGCTGTCTTGGGACCTGTCCCCGGCACTTCTGGGGCATTCCACTCACTTTCTGGAAACTCGGGAGCATTGGATCCCAGTCCTGGGACCATTTGGGTTGGAGCGCATGGACTCACACTCAGTTCAGTTATGGTAGCGGTTATGGTGACACACGGGCCCACCGTCAGGTCATGAGCCTTAGTTGGGGCCTTTTCCTCAGCCGCCTCCATCGAAGCCTGTGGGGAGTAAGGAGTTTCCTCACCACTCTGCTGGCTTGCGATGGGTTCCTCTTCCTCCGGTCCCGTCTCCAGATGTCCGTCCGACACACTGGGAGTCGCCACGGCCGTGGGACTCTTCCGCGGCTCCGGCCGCACCAGCGCTTGCTGCCGAGGGATGTCGATGTGCAGTGGGCACACAGCAGGGTCCGCAGCAGATGCTTCAGCTTCACTTGGGTGATCCACCGGCTGGCGCATCACCACGGCTGGTTGTTGGTCGCTGGAATCACTAAGAGAAGATGGGGTAGGGCCACCTTACCCTGGGATTCTGGAATCTGCGGTTCTGAGTGTGGAACCGAGTCTAGAACCGGGGTGCACGGACCCCCTGGAACATCTTTTATAGCACACTGACTTGGTACGACCACAGCATCACAGCTGTCCATTTTGATCATGGTAGCTTGAAAATCGTGTGGTTCTACAGCAGAGTCTAGAACCGGGGTTAGAGCAAACGGGCCCTCCGAAACCTCCGTAGCTGGGGCAGATGGGTCATCAGCATCGACCGGCCCAGTACTGAAGCCGATCACATCTGTCTTGGCGGGTTCCATTGGCCGCAGCAGCACGGGCTTCAGGAACTGTTCCCCGCAGCAGGCACAGTCAGGCCCCCACGTCAGTTCGTCCCTAGAACAGTGACAGGTGGCAATAATACATTGTAGGCACTTTTCCCGGTCAACCTCTGTCCTCCTGCAGTCTAGCGGGAGCTGGAATAGGTCAACTCCCTTCTCCCAGGCTTCCAGTAAACAGGGGCACAGTAGCACAAGTTCGCCTATTCCTGGTAATTGCAGGATCACATACAGGTGAGGGTGTGTTTTACTGCATCCTGTACTGTCCTTAGTGGAGACAGCAGTTACTGATTGAGACTCACTGTGCTGGCTCCCCCTGGTGGACTCCAGAGGAGGAGCACCTTCTTTCAAGGAGTGATTCTGACTCTGCGCTGAGCCACTCACAGCGAAGGGGCGGGGCTCTGTTTTTCGCGCCAGACCCGGGCAATATTCTGCAACAATTTCTTGCACAGTCCTGGTGCTCGCCCGACTTGGAGGGAGCCGCCATCTTAGGTGTGACTCACTGCTTGAGGAAAACTCCATTTTGAACATTTGTAATTTGGAAAAAAATCTATAGGGCACCCCAGGTCTGATCTCAGCAGCGCCTCCAAATGTAACAGGTATTCCCCCACCCAATTGCAAATATAGTGTATGTGAAGGGGAACCTATATGTTACCAGATGTGGTGCTTTACCTGTTAGGCTTACAGGAGGCCTGTGCCTCCGCCAATAGGAGTCTGGGGTGTATCCTCTTGAACAATACTATATGGTGCAGAGCCTCCACCTGCGATGGCTCCCAGCAGAGCGGGAGTTGTTCCTCGCAGGACACATTCAAATGAACACATACACTGGATGTAAATTAGCAACGGTCTTTACTATATGCAGAATATAGCTTAACACATACATCAGCAATACACAACAAGATATATGTACCACCCTCTGCCACTAACTGGCAACTATAACCTTGCCCTAACTGGGCTATAACCTTCTTAGCCCCTAACTGGGCTATACACTTACACCCCCTTCCCAACCCCGTATCCAAAGAGTCCAAGACCACCCAAGTGTGTGAACAGGCCTGTCACATGTGAGGAGCAAGTTAAAGTTGGTGCACGTGTGGAAGGTTGTAAATAGCTGCCCAGGTGTCTCTACACCTGGGTGTCTTCGCAAAGGGTCTACCGGCGCCGCTTGGTCTAGCACTGATCTGTACCTCCACGTGGGATGGGGTCCCGCCGGACATCCCACCATAAGGACAGTCTCTGGATCAGCAACGCAGCATACAGGAACATGCAACAAACCCTTTCACTGGGTCCCTGCACTAAGGAACTACACAGGATCTCTCCCTGCTCTAACAAACTGCACAGCTGAAGGGGCACAGGGTCCTTACCTAAGGGCCTGTCCCTATGAACACCCACCCTCACTAGTGGGGAGTCAGGGCCTCAGCTCTAGCCTGGGGATTTCTGGCCTAGGGCAGAAGCTCGCAGCTCTCTGCCCCCCTTCTTTCCCCCTCTGTATCCTTAGCCTGACTGCCTCATGTGCTTCACAGTCTGCTTCCTGACTCTGCACATAACAATGTATCCAATTCCCTGCTGCAGAGAATCTGCAAGTCTCAGTGGCTGGCTGGCTGGCTGGCTGCAGGTGACAGGGATCATAGGGCATTCTCCACATGCTGCTGGGAGATGTAGTCCACTCAGGACCTCTTTCCTATGGGGACCACGTGCGCGATCTCTACTGCGCCTGTGCGAAGCTGTAATGGCCGACACTACACTTAACTGCACCTGCGCAACCTCCCAGAGCTCTTGCACACTTGTAATGGCAACCGCTACCCTTGCCAACCTCTGCGCTTTGCGCGAACCTCTATGTTTGTGCTGAATATCCTATTGCTTGAGTTACATTTTCTGTGTATTTTAGCATTAAACATGCCTTCAGGAACGGAACGTTTGATTTACACAGTGTTCCTATGGGAAAACGTGTATCGCTTTACGACGCTTCGCTATCTGACGCCATTTTGAGTAACGCATTGCGTCGGATAACCGAGGACCGGCTGTAAGGGCCACCGCTACCCTTGCCAACCTCTACGCATTGCGCGAACCTCGCGCCAACCACAACATGGCCGTCGCGGCTATCTGCGCATGCGCAACCCTTCGTGCATGCGCGAGCATCAGAACCCCGACAGCGCAGGCCCAGATGGCGTCACAACCGGGAGAAGTCGCCGTCCCCTTCCCCCACTGCCACAGGGGTAAGGCAGGGGGCAAAGGAAGATCAGGGGAACCGGGGGTGACCCCCTTACATTTATATAGTGCCTTCCAGGTTCATAGCGCTTTACAAAATATGTGATATAATATTACACACAATGGGAATAAGAGCTTCAGAAAAAACAATAGGAAAGTGAGTTCCTGCCCCAAAGAGCTTACAATCTAAGTTGTAAGTAGGAAGAACTTACAGAGACAGTAGGTGGGTGTTCTGGTAAGTGCATCTGCTAGAGGCCAGGGTCAGAGCAGATGAGATGTACAGTATCAGTCACCATAGCTACCCATATGCTTCGTTAAATAGGTGTGTTTTAAGAAAGGTCCTAAAGGTGGAATGTCAGATTTTGAGGGGAAGGGCAATCCAGAGGTGTGGGACAGTGAGTGAGAAGGGTTTTAGTTGGGAGAGGGCTTTAGATACAAAAGGGGTAGGCAGAAAACAATCTTGAGCAGAACGCAAGAGTCGAGCAGTACCAACCATATTTAACAGGTGTTCCCCCACCCTCTGGTATATTTCACTGTTATCTGGAACTGTTGTGCTGCTCACCTGTTAGGCTTACAGGATACCTAGTGTCCACCGATTGGAGTGGGGACGAACAGGACAGACTTTAGAGTTCTTCTCAGTTCTTCATTTGGTGCAGTGCCTCCAATTCTAGCAGGTCCCAGGAGAACTGGGTGCAGTCCCTGCAGAAAAATCCTCTTGCACTCCCCCTGATTAACTGCAGCCTAAGGCAGGAGTACATAAAAGCAGCAACAGTTCTTTTATTCTTCAACAGCATACAGCATTCAACAGGTACACTTCTTCAAGGGGTTCCTGGAATCAACCTAAGGAGCTTGAGGCCCCAAAGGTCTATCCTTAGCTCCATGATTCCCTGGTGGAATACATGGCTACACATATACAGTAAAAACAAAGTGACTGATTAAGAAGTAGGAATGTCATTAAAAGCTGGCAAAGTTATCACCCATATTATGAAAAGGATTGTTCCAGTTTGACAGTGTAACAAATAAAAGAAAGTCTTAAATTAAAGAAAATATGGCATTTATATTACAGTAAACAGAGTGGAGTAGCTAATAGTGTATAATATGTGTTATTGTGCTCTATATGTTTTGTAAACAATGTACGGTAGCGACATTTAGAAGATATCTACTGATATCTGCTGGGTGTGTATCCCAGATCCCCAAAGAGATGGACATGGAAAAGGAAAATGTAATATTGCAAGATTATTTTTGTTATAGCTTAACTGCTGAGGTATCATAAAAAAAAATTATAAGAATAAATCCAAATAAACAGAGAGAGAATGATATGCTAATCTATAGGGGAAGTATACAAATATGATGTTTTTGCTGTATGCCAATTTACTGTAAATAGTGCCCTTTTAGTGAGGTATTGTACAATTTTGGCATAAATACTAACATAATATAATTTTAGAATAACATGTACAATATTATTGGGTCTGAAACAGTTTGTCAGGTGGGCAGACCTGGCATGGATTATATGAAGCAGGAAAAGATAACGTGTGGTAATCTTTCCCATATTAATCCAAGTAATATGCTGCTTTGCTATAGTACAGTATTCACCACTTTCTTACCACAGGAGTGCATATTCTATAAAAATCTTAAAAGAGAACATGGTCAACAAATATTTGAGTTATTAATTACTGACTTGCTAGTTTATAAATAAATTGATAGTGTTTAGGACACAGTGTACTTTGTTTTGTACCAGTTGGTTTGTTTATATAGAGCACTTGCAAGCCTGCTGAATTTATAAAGATGAGTGCTATGAGAGTTTCATTCAGACTTTGAGACACACTGCATTCTATTTTGTTCTGATGGGCACTGAGTCAAGAGATATTCAAATAAATTGATTGATTGATTGATTGGCGACACATATTCATTTTTGTCTTTCTCTATTTTGTGAATGTTATTTCAACAGAGTTATTAATTTTTTGGAGGGGAGAAATACATGTATATGTTGTTAGTTCAGGCTGTTAAATACTAAATCAGGAGTAAATGGTATAACTGTTCTAAGTTGGGTTATGATTTAAATCCAGATCCTACATTTGTTGAACAAATAAGGGAAACAATGTGGTGAGCTCATTAACACAACACATTGTTTGCAAACAATTTAAACAATTGAATTTATATTTTATGGTAATAAAAATGTGGACAGAATGTGTATTTTTTGGTTAGTGATGGAAGTATATCTGTCATGTTGGTTTGGTGTTGAATACTGTATAATGTTATTTGTTTCTTTGGGATTGTGTTAACTCCTTGCTTTACTTGCAGTGGAATTCCCAGAACATCGTATACAATTTGATGTAATTCTAGTTTCTTTCTTGAATCAAAAATTGTTTTGACTTGCAGAAATTGATTAAATATGTCATGTGATAAAATGTTGATGTAAAGATATTTTTATATTTTGTGATTTTAAGACTCTTTTAAGGTTACCAGATAATGCCTAATTTGGTTTTAGATTTAACCTTCAAAATTTAAATTCATTGTTTATGAATACAGATGCAGCAGCCATTATCCGATCATTTCTCGGTGCCGTTTTCGTAAAGTCTGCTATATTCCAAATGGCATTCACTCGTTAATCTTCCATGAAGGCTGTCAATCACACGCATGTTTACTGATGTTGATTTTCCGTTATTAATGTGATTGTGATTTGTTTGGGTGCAGTTCTGCGTGTTTCCTCCAGATGGCAAAAGTGAATCCCTTTGCACAGGGCAACCAGTGAGTTGTGTGTAGTCATTTTGCAAGCATTTAAGCACTAAATAAAGA
This sequence comes from Ascaphus truei, assembly GCF_040206685.1. Lineage (NCBI taxonomy): Eukaryota > Metazoa > Chordata > Amphibia > Anura > Ascaphidae > Ascaphus > Ascaphus truei. The sequence goes on along the minus strand of NC_134483.1, from coordinate 420,475,475 downwards.
GAGTGGCCACAACAGTCAACCATTGTAAATTATACAGAGAGTTGTGAGAGGCGGTGCAGCTGCCTTGAAGGAAATGTATGAACTAGAACTGCAAAATCATCTAGGTACAAAAATGTATTGTTGGCACATTTAAAAACAGTAAGAGAACACTCTTACGCGTTTCGCGTGAACACCCACGCTTTATCAAAGTTAGGGTGTTCACGCGAAACGCGTAAGAGTGTTCTCTTACTGTTTTTAAATGTGCCAACAATAAATTTTTGTACCTAGAAGATTTTGCAGTTCTGGTTCATACATTTCCTCCAAGGCAGCTGCACCACTTCCCACAACTCTCTGTATGCTTATCCATTCGGTAGGAGCACGCCGACAGCGCCCAGATCTCCTTATTGTCATGAGTGAGTAACCGTTTACCATATGTTACTTATCTGTGTTTGACTTAAACCGCAATCAAGTTCTTATTTCAAGCTTCCCACATACACCCATATAAGTTATACCTACTTACAAGGCTATTGGGTGTTTGCAAATTGTGGTTTATAAGAGACTTATGCAGTGGTTCACATGTACATCATAGACATTGTGGAACATGGATTTCTGGGCTAATTAAGCTGTTTTGTTTGGAAGGAAACGAAGCTTCAGGTGCTATACATTACATATTTATTACATGGACATTTTCCTGATTAGCATCGCTAGGGGTGCATTCCTCTTTTCTCTACCCATTGTATAATGACCTTGCACGCTGAAGACGTTATCAAATTTAGGCGTTTCATAATTAAAATCTCCACAGTATATACAATGCTTGTCCCATTATTCTACATTGCTATCCCTGCAATTGCATAATGGACATCATGTCAAGTCAAGCCATGTCAAGTCCTTATACCAAACCACAATGTAGTTACGCATTTCTCATATTTTCTGCAATTAATGCTGGAACAGATAAGAACGCGACTTTAGCAGAGATTTACGACTATATACTGTAATTGAAAAATATGAATTCTGCAAATTTTCACTGGACCAACGTGGCTGGAAGCATTCTATAAGGCAAACATTAGCTAAGGATGGTGGCTTTTTTCGCACAGCCGCTCCTCTGGGAGATACCTGTACAAGAGAATATTGGTCTATGCTCCTAGCTTTTGCCGGTATGTTTGCTCATGGTGACTGCAATAGAAGAAAGATCGGGTTTCATCCCTTTAAGCTTCGTGAAGTACCTGTACGTACTTCCCGACCCTGTAGTGTACAGGTATCCAAGCCAGCTTCCCAATACTATTGCAATAACGGGCTGACCGTGACTGAAAACCTGGTGAGCAGCAATCTTTGCTACATGGTCCCACCTGATTACCAGCTTCAGCAGGCACCTGTCAACTATAATGCTGATTACATGAGGGATCCCGGCTGTTACGCACAATGCTGTACACCTCTGATATTGGGTTATCTCCCCCCGGTAGGTAACTTATATAATGAAGATAAAGATAATGCAGACTACATGAGTGACCCCAGCTTGTACACACAATACACCTCTGACATTGGCTCATCTCTACCCATTTGGCAAAGTTTATAATGAAGGTAAATATAATGTAACTTAAATTCCCTGGGGGGGGGGGCGCCAGATGTTCTGCGAGGAGCGCTGCATTAATAGAGGTCCGCGGTCTTCCGACAGCATTTAAATTAAATGCCAGGGGATCGCACGAAGCCTCTATAATACACTTACCATACCTTCCCGCAATGCGTCGTCATGGTAACCCGGCGTAAAATTACCATAGCAATGTGACGTCCCATGACCCTGCGCATCATTTGATGCCGGGGCCGAGCAGTGGGGGGTGGCACCGAGGAGAGCAGCCTGCTATAGTGAACTGTATGCCTGCCACAGCCCATCAATACTTGTACACATGCGCACTAGAGCGTGACTTGACACATGCACACTACCGAAATTTATAGCATAATTTTTTTGACAGAAACGATACATTGAAATCGAGCGTCAAAAGATAAGGATGAAGTTCGATGGAAGTCTAATATAGCTTTTTTTAAACGTTGCCTTATTTACTTTTATACAGTCAGTATCACCAGCTTCACGCTTTTAAAACTTTGCCACGCTACAGTATTATTTTGGACAACACACTATGCACTGTGATTCAATTGCATGTCATAACCTGTAATAAAATTTCACACGGAGATGTTGATTGATTTTATTCCACTTCATGGTTAATTGAAAACATAAATTGATGCTTTATTTACATATTTATTTATTGTTAAGATTTAGAAAATAACTACATTTGCAAACAGTTCAAACTGTTGTTTTCTAATCTTTCACAATCATCCATGCAGTACTGTAAGACAGACCAATTGAGTTGTATCTCACCTCCCTCCCACCCCCACAAAGAAAAGGCATGGGACTACAGTACTGTACTGTACAGTAGCTATCTAAAAGTCTAAGACGGTCTCATGATTTGTCTGCTGGTATAGAAATTTACACTTCCTGGTTCCTCACGCATGTGCGTTGTGAACAAGTGTACAATAGAAAACCAACATTGCCAATCGGACTTACAGTACTGTAGAAATACAACGGTAAACAAAAAAAATTAAAGTAACTTTTTCTTTAGAGAAGGAGAAAATATTTGTGAGCTGTAAACAAAACGAATTTTTTAAATACTTAATCCAATTTTACATTTATAAAATCACTACATTTTTATTTCTCTGACTCTTCAAGGTACTGAAAAATGTTGTTTATATTTTACAACATTTCAAATGATTTCTTTCAACTGTAATCCTGCACGCTCATCACAGCATTATGTACAGGTACACCAAGATGAAACATTGTAGCTGCACCTTCCCCCCACGAAACCGACATTTGACTCATTATCAACGCCTCCCCTGGTCGATCCAGGACATTCACACAGAAAGACACATTACGTATGCTTCAGGTCTTGCATGGCTGATAAGAAGACCTGCACTGTAATTTGGCTAGATTGACTTCACAAGGCATACCTTTTTTTTAAAACTTTTTTTCACATGAAGGGATTAATAAATTAATGATTTGAAGAAACACTTTATGTAATGCTTTTTTTAATATATTTCATCAATTTCAACATTGCTAAAATTATAATGTTGTTATTTGAACAATGAGGTTACTTCTTACTGAATAATTGGGCTTTGTAGGTGTAATTTATTTGGGCAAGAATATTTGATCAATTTTACACGGTCAACCCAGAATTACACAAAGATGAAACAATTTACGGAGTTACACCCTCCCCCACACCTCCCGTACTCAACCGTGCAAAAGGCATATGGCTCCTTATCAACACCTCCACTCCCCCGGGCCATGGGACCTTAAGCAAGAAAGTAACATTATGTTTGTTCCTTTTGTTCTTGGCCAAGAATTTACAATGGTTGGTTTCACGCGCATGCGCATGCCTGAGAAGTCCTGCATACTAAATGACTTACAATGACTTCACTTCCAAAGTGAAATTCAAGTCCAAAAAAATTAAAAATAAAGATATTTTTTTTCTTGAGTAGGCTTTAATAATTTATTGATTTTAAGGAAAACTTTCCTATGCATTTTTTTTCCTATTTTATAAATTTTAACATTTATAAAATCACTACATTTTTATATCTCTATGATGTTGCATTTTGCATTATAATTAGACCTTGCATGTGTAACTAAGGCGGGGAAGAAACCCCCCAAAAAATACTAATATTTTTTTTTTGGGAGGGGGTGTTCTAGTCAATACCTTCAACTTTGGGTCATACCTTTTTATTATATTTTACAACAGTTCAGTTCCAATGATTTCTTTCAAGTGTAATCCTGCACGGTCAACTTAGAATTACACAAATATGAAACAATTTATGGAGTTGCACCCTCCCCCACACCTCCCTCAGTAAACCGAGCAAAAGGCATTCGGCTCCTTATCGACATCTCCACTCCCCCGGGCCATGGGACCTAAAACAAGAAAGTAACATTATGTTTGTTCCCCTCTTTTCCTCCACTTACTTACCCTCTTACCCTCACCCCTCTCTCTTGAGGAGTGACCTCATAATTGAAAACCACTGCCCTAAGGTAACCCCTACCACCACCACCCCCAAGTGGCCTAACCACCGACCCTGGGAGAACATCTCCCATCACCCACCCCCTTCCCCCACTCAACTCCAAAAAAACTAACACCCACCCTCTATATTAATGGATAATCACTTGATTAACAAAATATGGCTAATCATGCTTTTACCAATTTAAAAATCACGACAAGATCTATAAAAAAGAAAAATACATAACAAACAATAAAATATACTACCTACAGATGCAGCCACGAGTATCCGAACACTTGCCTTAGAAAATCTGGGGCAATCTCACAGTAATACTGTAACATTTCAGTGACATTTCTGCAGACAGACTAATGGCCCACCGGATACACACAGTGGGGGTCCCTGGCAGTCCCATTCAAACTGAATAGGACTCCCAGGGACCCCACTGTGTTATTCCAAAGGGCCATTATTCTGTCTGCAGAAATATCACAGAAATGTTGAAGGATTACTGGGAGATTGCCCCAGATTTTCCAAGGCAAGTGTTCGGATAGTTGTGGCTGCATCTGTATCACCTTTGGCTACCATACCGGCTAATAAAGCATTGCTATGCTTTACTTATACTATGTTAATTAAGGGGTTAACTGCTACTACCCCTTCTCCCCTGCCAGCCAATCCTCCCACCCCGGAACAAATACTCATGTAGTCAGGTCCCCCTTGCCCTTTACCTTCGATGTGGGTGCGGGGGAGGAGGAGGCTACTGCGGGACTGCAGACAGAGCAGGAGCTGCCAGATAGAGCCTGCAGGCAGGCGACCGAGTCGCCGGAGCTAAACGGCATACCCGATCACCAGGGGCCGCCATTTTGGTTGCGCAAGCATGCGCAGTGTTGGTCTTGTGCTTGCGCATTGAGGGAAAGTTGCGGCGGCCATTACCAGGCTCTGCAAGGGGACTACAATCCCCAGGAGCCTCAGGGGCTGTAGATCACATGGGTTCGAATGGCCAATAGGGCCCCTAGAATCTCGGCAGAGATAGGATACATTTGGCGTGCTCAGGGGACCACGCCAGTCGGAGCAGAGACAGCAAGGGATAAGGTAGTGTCCGGGGAGCAGTGCATCCCTGGACTAGGCCAGATACCCCCATAGATCCCAGCTGGGCCCTGACTCACCTTAGTTTGTGGCTGCTATAGGGAAGGCCCCAGATAGGGATGCTACCCTTAGCCTTGTAGTGACAGAGGGTGAGTGAAGGCAGCAGTGACGGACACACGCGGTGTGCACGGCCTGCAGTCTGGGACCAGACAATAGGCAACTAGAGACACTTTATAGTTGCACACTCCAGTGGGAGCTTCCTCAGAGGCTTGTGGACATTGGGTTACAGGTGCCCAGGGCACTGTCAGTACTTTGGGGGACTCACTATTGTGGTGTTGGGTTATTATATTGTGTGGACGTTGTGTTGCGTTGTTATTATATTATTGTGCCAGTAAATATAAGTTGGGCATACCTGTCTGTCTATATTTACTGCCGGTATTGTTCTTGGTAAGGGGATATCCAGCTGGGCTACGATCCCTCCCAGGTGGAGACACTGAAACCAGATAGAATGCGACAACCCCAGGCTCCCAGTGGTGGAGGATCTGGCCTCCTGTACGCCAGAAAGGTATCAAGCACACGTAGTTTCCTTAGACACGGGGAAAAGGGGCTACACTCACATTACCTACCGCTCTATACCCATCCCCCAAAATAACCCTTCCTCTCCCCCCTCTCAACAGACTAATGGCCAATATCAACATGTGTCTACTGTAATTGGGCTTTTACCCACTGAAAAGCAATAAAAAATTTTTTTTAATAAATACATAAAAAACATACTAAAAATATAGTACAATTATTTTAATCCATTGATTGTCACTGTGGCTACCCAGCCAGGGTGAAGGTTGTCTTCGTTTTAAGGGCAGAAGCTTATTGAAACCATCCAATAAAGGTCTAATGACCAACCATTAAACAATCCAATCCCGCTAAAAAATAAAAATAAAAAACAAACAATAAAATCATAAACATTTATCCAAATCCTAATGACTCCCCAAAAACATCCTCTCAAATCCATGAAAACTATCAAAAGCAAAAAAAACAACAAAAACAATTAAAAATCAAGTCAAAGATCGATGGCCAATTTTTAAACCATAGTCATCCTGGCTCAATGACATTGGATCCTCAACTTGACCTGAAACCCTCAATCTTCAGTTGCTTGTAGAGTCTTCATCTGTAAATATTTCTTGATTTAAATGTTCTTTAGTTCTTCTCTTCTTTAAAACTGTTATCCCTTTTTTTCTTTACTCTTCAGCCACCAGATATGGCCTCTTGACTAACTTCCGGTCTTCTGCAATGGCCCAAGCCTGGGCCATGGGACATCACTGAAGGCAAGATAGCTTATTGAGGTACCATGTAATTTTCTTCCTTTTTTTTTTTTATGAGATGTCATACTGTACTAAATAGCCTCTCCCTAGGAGGAACAAAAAAATATACATTATGCAGTGTATGCAAAAGGAATGTAAGCCTACTGCAAAGGCAAATCCAATACTCCGAAAATGACTGACTCCACATGTGGGTGCCATGAAACTACTGCTAGCACACTGGAAAAACTACCAAAATGTCCCATTCCACGAAGAATGACAATGAGAGATGATTATGCATGACAAAACACAAAATAAAAAGAGTGCTATCACAAATAAATAAAAATAGAGCATAAAGTAGAATGCAAAACAACTGCTAGTGCAAAAGGAATACCATATTGTACATGCTGTAAAGTTGCTTTCTTGTGCAACGAAAACATAGGTGCTTTCAACTGTTTCACTACAGTTGAAATTCTGCACAAACTCATATATCCTCAGGACATACCTGACCTGAGGAAAAGAGCAATATAATTTCTGTCAGTACAATTTACAAAAGGTATCAGTTATTAAAGTAGTGATTTATGTATGGTCAAATAAACATTACATTACCTCAACTTGCCAAAATAACTGTTGCTCATCCTCAGATACCCGTACATTCCTCCTTCCAGTGTGACAGTGGTGGAGACAAACCTTTCAGGTAGTTTCTGAAGGTTTTGTGTTCTTGGAATATGCTGCTAGCCTACCCTCTCCAATTGCTTAGACATTTTATTGTAACATAAGTTTATGCAGGTATTTACTTACAGTAGCATGTCCATACATTGCACATGTGCAATGGCTTATGTTCCTAAGGCCATCTGGTGGACATAGTGACTTTTAACAACATAGATGACATATTCTTAGGTATCCAAAATTAATGCCATAGATTTCTTGAACAGATTAGCACAATGAAACTCAATATGATTTTCACGACTTAGCACGCTAACAAAGCTAATAACGTGTGATACAACTGTGGCTCTGTCATTGTCCCAATAATTACCTTTCTGAGTTTTAGGTGGTAAGTCAATATTCCATGAAGGTTTTCAGCTGATGGCGGTGCGATCAGCCATTTAGAGTTATATTGAATTACCCCCTTAATGTTCAACTCAGTTTGAAGTGATTAAGTCCACAAGTGCAAATATTAGATATGATAGTCTTCAAAAGCATTCCAATTTACAGTCCAATTCCCTAAAGCTCTTTGAAATTCAATCAGTTCTTTTGCTTTGGTTGTGTATAATGTGATGCCCCGGATAGTAAACCAGCAGGATCATTACCATTGTAAGAAATGGCAAGGTGAAGCCAAGCAAAACTCTCACTGGGATGACTGGCTGAGCAGTGCTAGCTTATATTTATGGAAAATTACCCTTTGGCCATATTCCTTCCTTTGTATCTCTCTGTGCTAGAAAGATAACACAGTCGTCTCTTTCACTGCCAGTTTCTACTCTCCCTATTTAGTAAGATGAATAAACACCCCTTTCCAGTTGACAGTACAGTAAGTTGATGCATCAATAAAAGATTAATGCATATTTAGAAACACGACTAGAAATGTGCAAACTTGTCGAGATTCGCTCCACCGCTGATAGGATCAAACTTTCTAAAAGGGGTTTTTTTTTTTTTTATGTTTTACCGTAAATCGCTCCACCTGTAGAAGGAATCCTCCCTGAAACATTGTGCTTTCCATTCTCTGTATAATAAAAATGAAGAGGAAACTGTCCATGAAAGACTCCAATAATGGCTACACTGAGTGCAACAGACTATCTTCTATTCTCTATGAACAAGGATGAAGCAGGACTTTCATTTATTCTGTAAACACCAGAAATCGGGCGCCATTATCAGAAAGACAACCATGAGCCGCATGTCTACTCCATTTGTTTTCCAATTAATTCAATCCTTTGGATCGAAGCGAATATTTTCGCTAAACCAAAAAGGGTTAAATTCGCAATTTCCTAAGTCTTTAATCATTATTCTATTGATAATAACACATGGAAAACAATATTAGATTGTGGTTCCTATTTTACTTAAAGTTCATTGATAAAATAGATATATTATGTGATATAATATATAAAGTATGGTTATAATGATTAAACACTTAAATGAACATATTTTCCACTGCTTCTTTATCAAAATATCTCTTGTTATTTCTGGCCACAAAAATAGTCGGCTTTGCGATTGTTTATAGTAACATGAAACCTTTCACATTTTCATAACCTTTCTTCAATCAGTATGATTAGAACAGTTAAGATAAAATATTATATTATAAAGCATAAAAAACATTCAAGCAAGATTCAAGAAGGCTCAGGGGAAGGATCTAAAAAGTAATGTAACATCTAGTATTGCAACCATAATCCTGAAATTATTATTCTGATCTTGACTTTCACACAGAACTAACCGGCACCAGCATACTAACAGGAACGCCTAATGATTAAATCATGATTTAAAACTCGTATCAAATAATTAGCTATTTTAACTTAGGCAAACCAGCAAGTAAATGATCATGGTGAGACTGATAATAAAGGTTTGACCAATAAATATTTGTTTGTTTACTACCTATGCTGCATTTTTTTCTTGATGTTTCTTTTTAATAGTATCTGGAATATGACATTTATATTTTAAAGTGTCATCTGAAACCATAATAAAAGGCCCACTTTGTGCTTCATGCTTTCCTGGACTATAAATTATAGGGGAGTGAGAATCTGGCAACAAAACAGACTTCATGTCTGTACATTTACATTTTCCCAATGAGGAGAAAAAGAACAGAAGGTCAGTGTATAATGTCTGGCTAACAAATCTGTAAGCAGGAAAGAAAGGTTATGTGGATAGTAACACAGTGTTAATAATGCATCTAAAAACACAGCAGGGACTACTAATATATTTAAAGTATGCTACAGGAGAAAGTGGAAAACAACACAGTTGTTTTTTAAGTGACTAGTCAGGTAGAAAACAATTGTCCAAAAAGTCCTAAGGAAATAAAGATTTTTTTGGTCAATACATTTTTACCATGCATAAAAAAGATAATAAATTAATGTCCACAACAGTGTGATCTTGAAAACATGCGCATACAGTAACTTCCATAACCTACTGCTCTAGTATTTGCTACTAGGCTGATTCGTTTTGCAGCCAAGATTAAAAGAAAAATGTTTAGAAATCCCTACTTATACCAGCTTTATCATTATTTTCTTTGAAGTAATTCTCTTCAGCAGTTCTTGGCTCTTATCCAGCCACCTTGCTAATGCTGATTCATTTTAGAATTTGAGGTTGTCAACATTAGTTGGCAAGGTCAAAACTTTACATTCAAATATTGTTGGGCTATGTGCTCCTTATATAAAAACATGGGAAAACCTGACATTTTGCTTAGTTGCGCTGTACCATTTTCTGCTTGTTGCCGTGTCAAGTGTAAACCTGCAAATTGTTAGCCAGAGAGGAGTTCTATGCAACCTGAGACCAGGTGAAAGCAAAAAGAGGGGGTGGGGGTGGAATGACAGACCTGCAGGTCCCCCATTTGGATATGTATGATCACAAAACTTCTGTAACTCCGGTCTTTTGAACCTATTTTGGCCAACTCTAATTTGGGGTCTCATTTTTGTGGAGGCCATATGCGCACACACAATGTGTTTGGGCTATAACCCTCTATAATGAGCAAACTCTAAATTGGTCCCATAGTGTGTGAGTCTGCATATACTGTTTCTCTGTTAACTATTTATCAGTGTGTCTGTATGTGACTATGACCTGTGGGTTTGTCAATGTGTTCATGCTTCATCCCATAGAGATTAAACTGTGATGGTGCCTATCAGAGTTTCTGTGTGCCAGATCCCATGATAGGCTAATGAATAATCCTCTTATGTGTGCATTAATGTTCCTCTTTGTGAACAAGTGTGTTAGTTAATTTGTGTAGTGGGTTTAAAGAGCATTAGATTGTAGCCGGATTTGGCATCCAATTTGTGCTCTCTATACTCCCGATTTGTTGTGCCATGCAACATCACCAGGAAAGTGAGAGCTACAAATTTCGTCTAACCAAGGGACTGTAGATGAAAGAGAGTGTAGATGAAAGAGAGAGAGAGAGAGAGAGAGAGAGAGAGAGAGATGAGAGAGAGAGAGAGAGAGAGAGAGAGAGAGAGAGAGAGAGAGAGGAGAGAGAGAGAGAGAGGAGAGAGAGAGAGAGAGAGAGAGAGAGAGAGAGAGAGAGAGAGGAGAGAGAGAGAGAGAGAGAGAGAGAGAGAGGAGAGAGGGAGAGGGAGAGGAGAGAGGGAGAGGGAGAGGGAGGAGGGAGAGGGAGAGGGAGAGGGAGAGGGTGAGGGAGAGAAAGACCACATTTCTTGGACATGCCAAAACTACTTAATGATTACGACAAGATGCATGTCGATGTAAAAATGGATACCTTAAAATGTAAATTCAGTTACTGCAGTTTAATCAATTGTTTCATTTGCCTTTGGTGTTGAATAAATACAGTCGATAAGCTTAAAAACAAGTCAGTTCTTTACATTAAACTTTGTCTGAACATTTGAAATCACAGCTTTTATTGCCCACTTCAAATTATTCCAGAGAAGATGAACCTGTTTCTCCTCAACTACTATTAGTCTGACCGCTGCTGTGCGGGCTACAGCGTGTGTGCCACACACCAGAGCACAGCCCTCTGTGGGGCAGGCCCCAGCCGCCATGTGTGTGTGGGCACGCAAAGCGCAATGGTGCGACCGCTGAAAGGGAAGACAAGGATTTTGTCTTTCCGTGCAGTGACGCGGTCACATGGTTTACTAGCAACCAATGTTTGTGCAGATAGTGTACACTGTAATGGCTGCGCCCTCCCTGTCATGGCGGGGCCCTCCCCCTGTCTTGGCCACGCCCCACCCCCCACCATGGCCATGCGCCCCGCACATCCAATCTCTACCCCTAGACCACAGATTGCGACTTTTACCAGTGCACATACCGCCAGGTGCTCTGACGCACATGCAGCCGTGGCAACAGGGGACTTAGCCTAAACTTGGTCAATCAGTTCCAGTTGGTTAAACACGTTAGGTTTACTGTTTTACACACATACATACATACAGTACATAAAATGTAGCTCAACAAATCCGCTTGCCTGGGGCGAGTGGATTTTGTGAGCTGTCGAGGAGGCAGCAGGACTTATTCAAGACGGGAGCGGACGAAGAATCTGGCGGCGGGAGAAGACAATCACCATGTCAGCAGGGCAGCAGGAGGCATTAGATGGCAAAAGGCAGGCGGCGGCGGAAGCAGGAGAGTATTCACAGCCATTTGAGCAACAGGAGAAAAGCCGGGTAGGAGCGTGCCCCTGCGGTCCAACCCGGAAGTCTTCAGTGGCTTTTCTCCTGCTGCTCACATGGATGTTAAAAAACCAACCCCGGAGATCAAATATAATGAATAAATACATTTTAATGATCACATAACAGTGTATGGCAAATAAAAATATCAATTGTGAACACATTCACATGTCTCAGACAGGTCTGCAACTCTGTATTCACCATTATCTCCCAGCATACAGTGCTTCCACTTCAGCTCTTTTACAACATTTGCTGTACACTGTACGGATGGAGGGTTTTTGCCACTTTTTTTTACCCATTATAACTTATTTAATGAATAATTATGTAACAAACCCAACATTTTGCTCCCATGGTTGAGTTTCCTCAGGGGTATCTTGCAACAAAGAAAAAAACAAACATTTATACCAATAAAAAAGGGCCATGTGAAGTAGGCGGGGTAGGGAAAAAACATTAAGCAGGGTGAAAAAGTTAACATTTGTAATGCCGATCACTAGTATGGGACAGTCATTCAGTTAACCTTCATGGTTCTCAGTCAAGTGTAGCATAGTTACAGTGACAATGTAACTACTGGAATTAGTCAAGCAAATTGTGTTCTATATTGTCAGATGGAGCAGCATATACTGAATAAACTGCGGCAAAGAAAAACACCAGATTTATAAGGTATCTATGTCTTACATATTACTTAAAGGCATACATCCATTAAACAGTAATGATAGCTAAACAAGTTGTAAAAAAATCCTTCAAAGAGAATGTTATGTAAAAGAAATCCCATGACAGAGGCTAACAGATGTTTGGCATGTCTAAAATCTTATATATTAATATAATGCGGTACATGTTAAATATGGTGTCCTGAAGTTCAAATACATTTGCCAATGGTGTTTATTCAGTCTGTGCGACACAAGTCTTTGACGAATGATAGATGGGTTCGAATTGATTTAAATGTCTGGTATCCATCAGAATCAGAGTTCAGGTTTTATAAATGTAAAGGGATCAGATGCAGCTATGAATTTATTTTCTGTTCTGAGAATATCATACTGTACAGGCAATGTGTTATGAAATGTTTTATTTACTGTTAAATACATTTTTAGAAAACATGTTATGACAAGAGAGGGAAAAAAAATTAATAAACTGTTTAGAGATGACTTATTAAAAAAAAAATATATATATATATATATGTATATATATATATTCCTGTAGCAGCTGATAATACACGTATCAATGCAATTTTAGAGCTACATTGACACAAGGATAGACATTTCCATCAACATAGGAAGATTGCTTGTTTCAATTTTGCCTTGTTGCAACTTGCAATTTCGAGAATATCATTTGGAGGGGTTAAGGTGAAAATATATAGACTACATATTTAAATGGGATTTATCTAATGTATCTTATCCAATGTTGTGTTTTATTTATACTCCTTTTGTTCTACATCAGAAACTCAGATATGTCTGAGGTGGGTTTCAGAAACACTGAGTAGGGGGATAATAATATATCATCACGTTTTAATTTTAATCTCTCTCAATCTCTCTCAATCTCTCTCAATCTCTCTCTCTCTCTCAATCTCTCTCTCTCTCCCCCCCCCCCATTTTAGGATTCCCTGATTTGAAACTCCCTCTTTCATGCTCGCAAATATGAAAACCATCCCTCCCTCAAAACTCTCTCCTCAATGCTCCCAGTTATGAAATACCCACCCCAAAAACTTCCCCTCTGTCCTGTAAAACTCCTCCCCTCTCCTTCAATCAAGCTGAGTTACTGTAAGGAAGCAATACCAAGCAGCAGCAATGCAGCAGCATGACAATAAAGAGCAATAAAAGCTATTTCCTTGTGTATTTAGAAATGTAAAGTCAAGCAACATTTTGGAGTCAGGCGAGCCGTTGTAAAAATGTCTTCTTCCCCCTGACAAACTCCTTTCTCCAAAACTCCCTAATTCCTCCAACAAAACTATTTAATGAAATAAATATTTAAATAATTAATTAGATAAATAATGCATTGTTTAATTGATGATTTAAAACATACAAATCATGTTAAAAACTACCATTGAAAACATTATTTTTAATTATGAATTTATTAGATAAATCAATCTTATTAAAACATTATTAATTACATATATTATTATTTCATTCATGAATTATTTTTTTTAATTAGTAGTTTACCAGAGAGTTTTGGAGGAAGGGGATGGAAGTTTTGAATAAAGGAGTTTTGAAGGAGGGAATTTCAGTGCATGCAGCACAGAGGATGGAGTTTGTTAGGATAAAGGGTGGAGTTTGGTAGGAGGGAGGATGAAGTTTAGTTGTTCATAGGGGGGAGTTTGGTAGGAGAAGGGTATTTCAGATAATGTATGTATGTATGTATGTATGTATGTATGTATGTATGTATGTATGTATATCTTTATTTTTGCAGCTCCATCCATGTTCATAGAGCTTTGTAGCAGTAATACCCAACAAAACAGTATGAACCACTTCAGACATAAGTAACCAGTAGGAGTAGGAGTTCCTCCCCCAAAGAGCTTTCAATTTAAGTGGTAAGTATGGAGAACTTCCAGAGACAGTGGGAGGGAATTATTGTAAGTGTGTATGCAAGGGGTCATTGCAAATTCATATGATATATAGTATCAGCCAGCGGAGCTACTCAAATGCTTATCTAAATAGGTGTGTGTTTAAGATACTGTAGGCCCTAAAGAGGGAGAGAGAGGGTGCTTGTCAGATATTGAAAGGAAGGACATTACAGAGGTGTGGTGCAGTGTGAGAAAGGTTTTGAGACAGGAGAGGGCTTTAAGAGGGCTATAATACTGCATTTAGGGTAACGAACTGGCCTTAAGCTTGGGGGTTCCCAGTGGCTAAACTGTCTGTGTTTGGAATCTCAGTGCTGTCCTTGACTGTGACTTGACCCTTAAACATCAGATGTCAGTGGTGATCACATTTTCATTCGTACACCTGAAGAACATAGAAGACAGAAATTCACCCGGCTCTCTAGTAGTGTAAATCAATAAAATAAATAGTGCAGTGCAAACCAGAAAGAAAAGCTCTCTGATGCTTGTAGAACATAGCCATGATTAAGTACTTGATCCTCCCAGAGGATCTTACTACTCTTTTCCATGCCTTTGTATCCTCACGCATGTGCCTTTGTATCCTCACGCATGGACTACTGCAATGGGACTGCTGGAAAAAGAGCTGTGCCACCTGCAGCTGGTGCAAAATGCTGCGGCCAGCTTGTTAACTAACCCGACCCGTTTTTGCCACATGACATCTGTTCTCCGTTCTCTACAATGAGTGCCTGTAAATTGGTAAATTAATTTCAAGATTGGTTAGTTGACATTCAGAGCACTACATGGCCAGGGTCCCAGCAATCTGAAAGAGCTTCTAGTTCCCTACACTCCATTTGCTCACTTCGATCTGCAGATTAAAAACTCCTAACAGTTCCCAGAATCTCCTTGACTTCATTTGGAACCCAAGCTTTTAGCCACGCTGCTCCCACTCTTTGGAACAGTCTGTCTGGTACAGTTCGAGAGGCCTGCTCTCTGGAAATTTATAAACACAGGCTCAAGACCTACCTGTTTACAAAAGCATTCAATTAATTAACAACAACCTGTCTTGCATTTAATTGCTACAGCACCGTCCCATACTGTATTGTATCTTTCCATGTGTTTGATCTCCTTTATAAACTTAAATGTTTTCTTCTATTTTCCTTTTTGTAACTGTAATTTGAGTCCCATTGGGAGAAAAGCGCTATATAAATAAAAGTTATTATTATTATTATTATTATTATTATTATTATTATTATTATTATGTACAAAAGGGGAAGACAGAAGGCATCCTTTAGCAGAATGCAAGAGGTGAGCAGGATGTATCGTGAGAAATGTGTGCTGAGATGTACAGAGGAGCAGAAGAGTGTACAGCCTTAAAAGAGAGGAGTAGAATTTCGTGAGTAATACAGGATTTAATAGGAAGCCAGGAGAGGGATTTTAGCAGGAGAGACGCTAAGATAGATTTAGGAGTAAAGCGATTCTAGCAGCAACATTTAGGATAGTTTGTAGGGGAGACAGGTGAGATGAAGGAAAGCAGAATAATAGAAGGCTACAATAATCCAGACAGAGTTTTAGCATGTGGTACTTAGGGTCTTTACTTGTAGCCCCTCAGCTGCTGGCCAACCCTGCATCTCGCTCGCCCTCTCTTTCCAGTGCAGAAGAAGTGGTGATGTTGCTGGTTTGAATCCTAGCTTCTTCGCACTCCTTAAGCTGCCTAACGACAGTGCTAATCACTAGTTCCCAGTGTAAGGAGCGGAATGGGACAGTGTTCATCAGGGTACCGCCATTTAAAGCTTAATGGGTGGGCAGGTCAAGAATCCTACCCATAGCTGCAATGTCCCTGCCTGTGCACTATATATATATATATATATATATATATATATATATATATATATATATATATATATTAGACAGGACACCCCCTCCCTTATCTTGGGACCCTGGGCAAACCTCTTTTCATTATTTGGTTACCAGACTTTTTTCACTTAAACACGATGTTTGCATATTTTTGTCTGCTAGTGATTTTAGAGACAGTGGGTGTTATGCACTAAGCAGTGATAAGTGCTTTTAAGTGAGATAAAAAGCCATAATAACGTGATACTGCCTGCTGTGAGATTCACAAAGCAGTGATATGTCTTTTAAGTGAGATAAATGCCTTTATAGCGCGATACTGCCTTCTGTGAGATTCACAAGCAGTGATAAGTGCTTTTAAGTAGCCATTATAGCACGATACTGCACTGTTATCACTGCATTGTGAATCTCACAGCAGGCAGTATCATGCTATAAAGACAGTTATCTCACTTAAAAGCACTTATCACTGCTTTGTGCATAGCACCCAGTGACTCTACCACATCAGTCTGAGTAACTTACTGTTTGGTGTTTACCCAGCAGTCATTTTCTAGCACAGCGGTGCGCAAACTGGGGGGCGCACCCCCTGGGGGGCACAAGATTATTTAGGGGGCCGCGGGCTGCATGTGGAGAAACCTGGGGGCGGGCAGAGCTGTGCACGGGCAGCCAGAAGCTCCGTGCTGAGACTGCTTCCCTGCTCTGTGTCTTGCAGAGGGGGCGGGACTTCTCTATGCATACAGACAAGCACTCCTTCTCTTTCTGTCTGTTTCCCACACCAGTTTTCAGCAGCATGGGGGATCGGGGGATCGGACCATGTCGCTTCCCCCCCCCCATGTGAAATTGTGTGACTTATTGTGTGTGTGTGGTGATTGAGTGTGTGTGTGTGTGTGTGTGGTGATTGAGTGAGTGTGTGTGTGTGTGCATGTGTGTTTGTGTGTGGTGTGTGTGTGTGTGTGTGTGTGTGTGTGTGTGTGTGTGTGTGTGTGTGTGTGTGTGTGTGTGTGTGTGTGTGTGTGTGTGTGTGTGTGTGTGTGTGTGTGTGTGTGTGTGGTGATTGTGTGTGTGGTGATTGTGTGTGTGTAGTGATTGTGTGTGTGTAGTGATTGTGTGTGTGGAGATTGTGTGTTGTGATTGAGTGTGTGTGTGTGTGGTGATTGATTGATTGAGTGTGTGTGTGTTGTGATTGGGTGTGTGTTGTGATTGAGTATGTGTGTTGTGATTGAATGCAGTGGTGCGCAAGATTATTTAGGGGGTGCAGGCAGCGTGCGGCGAAAACTGGGTGCGCGGACCGGCAGGCGCTGTCCGCAGGCCGGCAGACGCTATGCGCGGGAGGGCGAAAAAGCTGTGCGCGGGAGGCCAAGAAGATGTGCGCGGGTGGGCAACCGCAGATGTGTGCGGGAACAGGTTAGTGCAGGTGGCGGCCATGTGATGGTGTGTGTGCGCACGTGCAGGGGCTTCGGCGGTATGGGGAGGGGCACGCCCGAGCGTGGTGAAGTCAAACGCCCCTCCTTCCGGTGTCTGCCCTGCAATAGCGCTGTGTTCCTGCTCTCTTCTGCTGGCAACCTGCTTCGCTGAGATCCTCTGCAAGTGAAAGGGTAGGCTGCCACTATATCAATCACACTATGAATGTACAGAAATAACGTAAAAAGACTGTGAAAACACAACATTGAAAACGGAACAAAATAAATAATACTGTAGGCAGGAGTTTGGATGACAATGGGGATAGCAAGCCAAAGAGTAGGGAGGGGAAGGAAGAAAAAAAAAAGGGGGGGGGGAGGGAAGGGAGGTAGCAAAGAGGTGGATGAATGCACCCCCCAAAAGTATTGCCTTTGTGCACGTACGCTCTCCCAAGCTTGGCGCTTGGGGAGATAAACAAAATTGACTTTGAAGCGCGATCAGCAGCTGTCAATACACACAAACACAGCCACACACAAACACACAGAAAAATAGCCCCGATCCACGCTTGCAAAATTATGCAGGACACCCTGCGCTCATGCTTGGAGAGTTGGTGATGTCACCGCTCTCAGCGGCAGCGTGGACGCAGCCTAATTTTGCAAGCGCGAGCTGTTGAAATATGTAAGTATTTAGACATATTTGAATTTACATTGTATACTGTTTAATAAAGGTTTTTTTTTGTCATGTGATTTTGATTACATCAGGCAGGGGGTGCCCGAGAAATTTTATGTATGAAAAGGGGGGCTCGGCATAAAAAGTTTGCTCACCCCTGCTATACGCAGTGTATGCGGTGCCTAGCCCCCTCTCCCTTCATATATATACATATATGTGTGTGTGTGTGATGTGTAAACCTTCAGATACTGTATATTGTGTTGCTACCACTGCAGTAGATTTTGGAGGATAGAGGAGGGAGTTTTGGAAGACAGAGGATGGGGAAGAGCTTTTGAAGGAGAGAGGATTTGCATGACAGTCTAGAACAGGGGTGCACATACTGGGGGGGGGGGCGTGGGATTTTCTAGGGGGACTCGGCGGCTACAGAGGCCCAGCGTTCTTCCCCAAGACATTTAAATGAAATGTCGGGGAGGCGTGAGGCCTCTGTAACTTCTCATACCTGCTCTCAGCCGGCTCTTCGGCAAAGCATCGCCATGACAACGTGGCATTAAAAGATGCCGCGGGGTCAAATGGCAACACTACATCACATAACGTTGTGATGTCCTGACGCCACCAAAACCAGAGAGCAGTTAACGAGTTTGTGGCGCCCCTGTTCTAGAATATCCTGGAATGTATACTGTATGAGGAAACAAACCCCTCTTTCAAATCTGACTGGAGTGGGCTATCACTTTTTTGAATATCATGTAGTATAAATCCAACTCTATTCTAGCCAGATATAGATGCTAAAAAAAATGTCATGAAAGAAATGAAGAATTATATACATTTTACAATATTACTTAATATACTGCCTATATCCACCCTATCTACATTAGCTCTCCTATTAATATTCCCCAAATAAAATGCTGAGGTGAGTGGAAGAGATGTAGGAACCTTTCACTCCCCTCTCCTTTCCTCCTTTATCCCCCTCCCCAGCAAAAACTCGATTTCACGGAATGGGATCTCTTCTTACAAAGACTTGGCAAACCACTTGCAAACACTGACTGAGCTGCAATTGTTGGTGAAACGGCTTACATATGGTGATAATGTTTGGTTTCTGTTTAGTCCTTCTGCAAAACATTTAACATGGAATCAAATCTGAAAAAGAAAAAAAACATTTTACTGCATTTGGGATAGTTTCTCTAGTGACTTATCTTGATACATTGAAGCTCAGAGATGCAGGATGAAAATGCATTTACTCTAAAATTTTACTCGAAATGTGCAGGGTAGGTTATATGAAGAACTCTATGGCCTAGATACACAAAAGGGTGCTGAGCATTAGTATACATTTACTCCCATTAATATGAATTGAAATAAGAGCGTGCTAAAGCTTAGCACTCTTTTGTGGATCTAAAATATGGAGCCTATTCTCATAGCTCCGAAGTTGTCATTGCCAAACCTAGGGCCGTCTTAACATATGGGCACGCTGGGCAGTTGCCCGGGGGCCCCACAGCATAGGGGGGCCCCACACTCCCGGCCCATGCGTGCCCACCATAGGGTTGCCAGGTGTCAGGCGAGCGTTAAGTGCTGAGAGGGCGGAGGCAGTGAGAGGGAGGGCAGAGGGAGAGAGAGGGAGGGCCGGGCGGAGGCAGCGAGAAGGAGGGCCAGGGCGGTGGCTGGGCCGAGCAAGGAGGACTGGTGTGCTGTCCCTGATTGTTGGAGAGAACAGCCAACCAAAGGACAGCAGGGGCAGAGCCCACACCCCGGCGGGCCAGAGACATGTTCCTGTGCTATCTGTGTGCTGCAGGAGATAGGTAAAGTACCATGTGGGAGGAGGTGAGGGTATATTTTATATGTATGGGGGTGGTAGGAGTATATTTAATATATATGGGTGTGGTGGGGGTATATTTTATATGTATTGGGGTGGTAGTAGTATATTTAATATATATGGGGGTGGTGGGGGTATATTTTATATGTATTGGGGTGGTGGGGGTATATTTAATATGTATTGGGGTGGTAGGAGTATATTTAATATATATGGGGGTATATTTTATGTATGGGGGTGGTGGGGGTATATTTTATATGTATGGGGGGTATATTTAATATGTATTGAGGTGGTGGGAGTATATTTTAGATGTATTGGGGTGGTGGGGGCATATTTTATATATATTGAGGTGGTAGGGGTATATTTTTATATGTATGGAGGTGGTGGGGGTATATTTTATATGTATTGAGGAGGGGGGTATATTTAATATATATGGGGGTGGTAGGGGTATATTTAATATATATGGGGGTGGTAGGGGTATTTTTTTATATGTATGGGTGTGGTAGGGCTATATTTTATATGTATTGGGGAGGTGTTTTTTTTATATATGTATTAGGGAGGTGGGGCTTTTTTTTATATGTATTGGGGAGGTGTTTTTTTTATATATATATGTATTGGGGAGGTGCGGCTATATTTTATATGTATTTGGGAGCGTGTTTTTTTATATATATGTATTGGGGGCGTCACAACTTTTACCATTGTGTTCAGTATTTTTGGTCAAGCCATCTGGCAACCCTACCCACCAATGCTAAAAATCCGTTCTAAATCTAGCTAGGAGGGCTCGCTCTCTCTCCGCTGCGGCGCCCGGCACCCTGGCTCGCTCTCCCCCCGCCGGCACCCCGGCTCCGCTCACTCTCCTCCTCCAGAAGTGGAACCCTGGCTCCGCTCGCTTGCTCGCTCTCCGCCCGCCCGGCACCCCGGCTCGCGTCACAACCGCTCGCAGCCTAGCAGTGCAGCACTTACGGTGCCTGCTGCTGCTAGTGAGCGCGTGGGAGGCTGGGAGCGACAGTCTGCATAGGTTAGACCTATATACCAGTGACTGTCTTTATTGTAATATTTCTTCAGATAAAAAAGGTGGTATATTGTAGGTTGAGTTTTTTTCACTGTACTGCAGTTATAGCAAAGTGATGTTTCTCTTGTGAGGTATTGTAAAAGTTATATAAAAGATTGTTTTATGAATTACACTGTAACAGTAAGATGTAAGAATAAATTGTAAACTAAATATTAAGGGGATATTAACTATTCGTTAACAAATCGTTCATTTACATTTTTATTCATGTGAGTGATTGTGTAGGCAGGGCCCCGTGCACTGCTTTGCCCGGGGGGCCCTAATGTTGTTAAGATGGCCCTGGCCAAACCACATGGTTTGGCATGTTCACAAGTAGTGCAATGAAATTGCATCTTCTAAACCAGGTCTATAAAAAAGTGACAAACCGCCTGGTTTAACAGCCAAACCACCCGAATTGTACTTACTTTAGAAGCGGAATGACCTGAGATGGTGATAACTCCATCCTCCAGTCTGATTTATGGGTTTTGTACACTCAGCCAAACCCATATTTCAGGACCTTGATGTAACTTGCAACATCAATCTCGCCACCCTTGAGGTTTTTGAAGCATTTTGCATATCAGAGCTACAAGAATTGCAGTTGGAGGCTTTTTTGACAAACCAATTGGATTGGCAAAGCCAGAGTGAAACCGCTTCTAAAAAAGCTTTTTGGGCACAGATTAAACATGCGAGACGGGTTTACAGAATAACTAAGCATGTCAATCCGATAGCAAAGGAGAAGCGGATTGAAACACTTTGGAGCTACAAGAATAGGCCCCTATGTCTGTAAGGTATGTCAATAGTTATATTGTTATATGTAAATATATCTTTATACAGTATATTTGTATATATATATATATATATATATATATATATATATATATATATATATATATATATATATATATATATGTACAGTATGTTTGTATGTGTGTCACTACATATTTTTTAGCATATTTTTTATAAAGCAAATAGCATATACTCTTGAACATTTGGTATTTGTGTTTTTTCTTACATTCTAGGCTTTATAATATGAAATGCCTAAATCCATTTAAAGAAAGCTCTTTAAATTCTACTTTGAGCCTGGATAATGTGTTTGCCTGGTTTTACACGGATACATAACATGGGGTCAGAAATCAAATGACCTCAAGTCAAGGAGGTGATATGAAATTCATGTGTATGACCGCCAGTTTTATTATAATCTATGATATTACAAGTTCACTTTCTAAAGCAGGTATCACCATAACTCTCTCATGATATTTCAATAACGATATCTAATCTTTTCTTTTGTATAAATTACAAGTTATGTTTTTTTCTGATTTAAGAAGTCAGTCTTAGATCTTATTACAATTATTACATGTATTATACAAGTGTAACGCTGTTTCCCCCACCCCTTGGGAGATCTGTCTCTGCCGATGTTGTTGGGGAGAACAGGACTGGTTTCTAGGGTACATGATAGTTGCTTATCTCTGGGTACACAGCGCCTCCATCTGCCGCAGGCTCCAGATGTAAGGAGGTATATTTCACTGGATCCGGTTTATTGTCCTTCTGTACACACACAGTAACACGTGAGCTTCTGTCCAATACAGTTCACTGTAGGTCTCCAATGTCCGATGGTCCCTGGACATACACTACGGGTCAAGGGCCTCCACAGCAGACCCTACTCTTCCCTAACCCTCTACCATGGTCAGGGGAAAGGTAATCACTCACTCTCCCCCTAAGGGGAGAGGACCAGTATATGACAGTGCACAGCAATCCTGCGTGTTACCTGTCTCTCTCAACGGTAGAAACACTACTACATTTATGTGGTGCAACTCCTTAAGTACAGTAGGAGGAAGGTACCTGGTCTGAACCCAGGATTGAACAGAACACAGACTTAGTCCCACCTCCTCCCCTGTTACTCAAAGGAGCGGCCTGTGTGGGGAAAACCCATAATTGGTCCTGACACTGCCTGCTCTTACCAGGGCTTGCATGTCATGTAGGGCAAACTGGTAGCCAAACCAGACATGGATACACAAGCATATAACTAAAATCAATGAAAGCAACTTCTTCATCAGCTTTTATACTTCACCAGTAGCATAAACTTGTCATTGTAAAATAAATAACATACTTTACAGTAGTAGTGGATTTGTATTTGTGCTGATCTTGCTTTAAAAACTAAATATAATTCACACAATGCAATTACAATCCTAGGAAAACAATTGTTTTAATCTGTAAAAGACAGTATTTTAGGACATCATACTTTTATCATAGAACGTCTGAAAATAAAAATGCAGGACTTCCAAAGAAATATCAATAAATAATGTGCAGAAATCTATTTTGTTCTTATTTGAATCCCCAAATCATTGTTATTGAGACTAAAGCATTTAATTTGAGCTTTAATGAGTGATGCAACTTTATAGCCTTCAATATCAAAACTACTACCACATGTGCAATATTGAATACAACTATTGCTGCGGAACACATTTGTAAGCAAACAAAATATGACTTTCCCTTCAACAAATAGTGAATGTTTCCGTTGTACATTGTACTTTTTCTCTTTTCTCAATGCTGCAATAAATGCCTAATTTAACATTTTTATAATGTTGTCTTCTACTAGCGTGTCACACAAAGTTAAAAAAAAAATATTGATCCTTAGCTACTCATAAAAAAATATAGTCTGTGCATTGACTTTTTCTAGTACTGTACCAGCTCCCAGTAGTACTACTGTAGTTGTAAAAACAAGAACACAAATTCAGATCTAAAATAAATTGGAACTCTCCTGATGAACAGCCTTGCTGTTTTGTTACACTTACTGAACTGAATCAAATAAGGGGAATTTATCAAAATTTGACCTTTGAGCGTAATTGACTGTAGGGGCCATGGGATTCACGTGCAATCTGTTTAATTAACTGGTGACTCTAATTGAATACTTAACTGTTGGACGTTGGACAATTTGTGGCATCCTGTAGTTCTTTGAGAGAGAACTCAGAGGTAGTGATGATTTCTCAGTGGTAGAAATAACTTTTAATGTGGGTTTTTTAAGATGTCAAGTTTGTTTTGCTATTCTGAGAACTTTTGTTTTTTTTTCTATTATTTAATCAACCCAGTTTGATGTTGTTTTAATATCAATTTTCAAGTCTTAGGGGCCGGCAATAAAAGCTCTGAAGCTGCCGATCGCAGTATGATTAGGCAAAATCTCCCACTGACTTGAATGGGAGTTTTGTGCCCAAGCAGTGTTATCAGCCACTTCAGAGTTTATAGATTAAACCTTAGAAGCACATAGCTCTTTCTGTCTTTGTCAGCATTTAGGGATAGGCTGCTGCAATGCCAGAATGAGCATTTGTGGGGTGCACCAAATGTACTACTCAGTCAGTCATGAAAAGAAGAAGAGAGACAGGATGGAAAATAGGGCCATATTTACTAGATGCTGTTCCATAAGATACCTTCCAGCACCTTATGACCCATTGAAGTGTACGGTGTCTTCTGTGCTGCAAAGTGTATTATAGCAGAGCAGCACCGCTTAATAAATATAGACCATAAGACACCCAGAAGGCTGCAGTTCCACTGGCATTTTAAATTACATTGTGAGTGGTGAGTACAACTATCTGAAACTAAGACGCAACAGTATTGTTTCTTTCTCAGTTATTTCCAAGTTTTTTTTGTTTTTTTATAAGTCCTGATTTAAACTGATCGCATATATTCTGCAATAAACGCTAGACCTTTTTCTGTGCCTTATGGATGTGACAGTTGATGTTATCCATCACGGATATGATTCATGTGTTGTTCAGTGCCATACTGTTTCAAGTCCCTTTTTTCCAGGTTGGCCTTGTCTTGATTGAATTCAGTACTCAAATTGCCGTCTCTGCGGAAGAAAATATCAATTTTCACACAGAATTATAGTCATGTATAGACTATTATAAATAGGGAGTTGCGGTAGCATAAAATAAAATGTTGATACATATGTACAATTCCATTAAATATTTTGTTTTATACTAAAAATGTATTTAAAATGTTTAGTAACAGAAACAATGTACTGTGGATTTGCAAAATGTTTTTTTTTTAATGCTGTGTATGAAATACACTGAAAACATATGAAATGACATATGAAAACATATCACCGTTATATAGTATGCTATGTCCCCACCAATGTCACAGCGCCTCACAAACTAGCTTTGAGTATGTTGACAGATATATTGAGCAATGAAAGGATTCATTTACATTTTTTTAGATCTGCAGACTGCAGTAGAGAGTGAATTTTAGCTAAACAGCCTGAAATCAACATGTGACAAACCCACAGGAAGCATGTCAGGCCACAAAAGTTCCTCTGGTTGTCAATCATCCACTTGTGCCATTTAATAGCGCATTTTTAATAAAAAGTACGATGGGACTTTCCAGAAAATTACATAATTAAATCATTAGAAAAATAAATAAGTTCTTTATCTTTGTTTGCTGTGAAGAGCCAATTCTCACAATTCTTGCTTTATGGATCTGTTACTTCAAATATAACACTTGTTTTTGTATTTTTTCTTACTGTACGTAGCAATGATGGCATAGGCAGGACTCTGAATGGAGTTTTAGAAGCACAATAACTCAGAGCCATGAAAAGCTTATAATTTACATTGGGAGCATACCTACGAACCAGAAAGTGACCGGGACCTCACTGCAGCAGGCAGATACTTTAACAGCACAGACTCTATGCTGCACACGGACATCAAGACAGCGAGGACAATGTGCAGAAATCCCCCCCCCCCCGATGCCAAAGACACCAGCACCCTGATCTTATTGAGCTACATGCATATTTTTATCCAAAAATTTGTGAGTGAGATTCCACCAGATTCTCTATTTTATGTTGTAATATACTGTAATACTTTATTGTATCATGAGGATTATTTTGGTTTTTCCTACATATTCCATATCTTCTATTCATGCCCATGGGCATCTCCTTGACACCTGGAGCTAAGTATTCATGTTATAGTATTCCTACCGACTCAACATAATTGTTCTTTGGGTGTGTTTATATCTATCTTGTTAATACCACAGGTAGTTGGTTATAATACTATGCAATATCTACTTCTTTCCTTCACCAGTCCTGGGGAGGATTTAAAAGGGCACTCATTTTAAGCACGTTTATATATACTGTATGATTGTGTTATCACATATTGCACATGTGGTGATTTTGTTTTAGTAGATGTACAGTACTAGAAGGTTTACACTGATTTAGTTTTTATTGTTTCCTTATATTGTATCACTATTCATCATAATCACTCTGAGGACCAGCGCCAAGTAGGAATTTTCTTTGTTACAATTTACTTGTTGATGTCTCAGACACTGTGGGTTAAATTGACTTGATCAAAATCAGAATCAGTTGATACTCCAATTAGGATTATCCACTTGGAAGGCAAAGCGGTTTTTACTGGGCTAATGCTTCACTTGCCTCTGCATTAACTTCGTTCCCCAGAATTATTTGTGTATTTTGAAAATTGTCAGTGCTACATAAAAAAAAGCTAATGTATACTCTGTACATTTCTACAGTACATTAGACAAATCTATGAAATTATTATCAGAACTGATTAAAAGTTATCTTAGAGAAATACAAACTATATGAACTTTTACTTGGAGACATTCACAGAAATAGCAGAAAAGCCGACTGCAAATCTAAGACATGACCCAGTAACACATAATCTACAGTATGTCATTTAGATAAGTGTCAGTGACAGGCAATATTGCAATGTAATGACCAATGCACTTTGTCACCCTTGTTCACAAAAATGATTTCCACAGTTTCAAATAAGCAGTCTTTTCCATGGCACTGTCATTGGGAATACACCAAAGGTTCACAAATAAAAAAAATGTATTGTGATTCAAATGAACAGATTACATTTTTATATATCAATTTATTCATAAACTTCAGAAGATAAAAAAAAAAAAAAAGATTAAAAGTAGCAATACAAATGAGCTGGAAGATGTCAGAGTTAAGAATGAAATAGAGAGAATAGTAGATTGGAAACAGTCATTTGACCTTACATTTCTTTTATTTTTCAATATATAACCCCTCTTCATTTCGCTATATGTATGAATATGTATATGTCATGGGTGACTATGCAGTTTACATCTTTTTAACTGGGATCATTCATTGAGCAAAACAAGGAAATGAAATAAATTGGAATTTATTTGCACAAATTCGCTTACACACAATGATACACAAAATACAGATGAAAAACACACTTACTGGGGGCCTGGGGGTCAAAAACTAGACTCTCCTAGGTGAAGGGTACCCTAAATAAGAGTTCTACCCTTACCAGGACTTAGCCTGGAATCTTCTGGTTCCCAAATAAGCGTGAAGTTCCACACACCACTGCTCCTTCTCTTCTGAGAACTTGGACTTTTCTTGACCGCGAGCTACCACCAATTCACTACAACCAAAATTGGCATTAAATCTCAGCTGCAACCGCTATGTTCGTTCTTGAGAACTTGGTCGCAAAAAGCTGGACTTAGAATCTGGCAGGCAGGATTTCAGGGCTGGGAATCAAAGCCGTTTCTCTGCTATTCGTTCAAGAGCAACTTTAAAAAGCCCGCCGCACTTTTTCTACTGGAAATCTCAAATCTCAATGGCAGACAATTCTTACAGTATTCTGAGTTTCATTCATGAAACTCAGCAGCCAATCATCATAGTGGAGTACCTCAGGGCTCGGTACTGGGACCCCTGCTTTTTAACTTGTTTATTAATGACCTTGAGATTGGCATCGAGAGCAAAGTCTCCATTTTTGCTGATGATACTAAATTGTGTAAGGTAATAGAACCAGAGCAGGATGTCATTTCTCTTCAGAAGGACTTGGACAGACTGGAAACGTGGGCAGGTAAATGGCAGATGAGGTTTAATACACATAAATGTAAGGTTATGCATTTAGAATGCAAGAATAAAAAGGCGAATTACAAATGAAATGCGGATAAATTGGGGGTATCCTTGATGGAGAAGGATTTAGGAGTACTTGTAGACAGCAGGCTGAGCAATAGTGCCCCGAGTCATGCAGTAGTTTCAAAGGCAAACAAGATCTTATCTTGCATTAAATGGGCAATGGATGGAAGGGAAGTAAACATAATTATGCCCCTTTAAAAAGCATTAGTAAGACCACACCTTGAATATGGAGTACAATTTTGGACACCAATCCTAAGAAAAGACATTATGGAACTAGAGAGAGTGCAGAGAAGAGCCACCAAATTAATAGAGGGGATGGAAAATCTAACTTATGAGGAGAGACTAGCTAAGTTATATTTATTTACATTAGAAAAGAGGCGTCTAAGAGGGGATATGATAACTATATACAAATATATTCGGGGACAATACAAGAAGCTTTCAAAAGAACTATTCATCCCACGGGCAGTACTAAGGACTCGGGCCATCCCTTAAGGTTGGAGGAAAGGAGATTTCACCAGCAACAAAGGAAAGGGTTCTTTACAGTAAGGGCAGTTAAAATGTGGAATTCATTACCCATGGAGACTGTGATGGCAGATACAATAGATTTGTTCAAAAAAAGGATGGACATCTTTTTAGATAGGAAAGGTATACAGGAATATACCAAATAAGTACAGTATACATGGGAAGGATGTTGATCCAGGGATTAATCCGATTGCCAATTCTTGGAGTCAGGAAGGAATTTATTTTTCCCCTTATGAGATTTCATTGGATGATGTGACTCTGGGGTTTTGTTTGCCTTCCTCTGGATCAATAAGTATAGATATATGATAAAATATCTGTTGTATAAATTTAGCACAGGTTGAACTTGATGGACGGAAGTCTTTTTTCAACCTCATCTACTATGTAACTATGTAACTATCATGTGGGAACTTTCTCAGTAGCCAATCAGAGCCAAGCCGGTCTGAAAAGCCAGGTCAGCGGTGTAACGGTGACGGGGTTAACCAGGCTCACTAATAAAGGTTCAGCCCACTTGGTTACCCCTGATCCGTGTGTTGGGGTCCTAGAGTGCCAGTGTCCTAAATTCATTACAGTGACTATGTGCAAATTATGCGACATTAAAGATTTTTGTGTGTTTTGCCTTTCCTGGGATGCTGGGACGGGAGAGATTTTTGCTGTAAGTTTCAGAGTGGGTTTGTTGGAGAAAGTCTTTACAGAATGTTTCTATGTATCGGTGTTCCAGAGTTATGGGATACCCCAGGAATTGGATCAAGGAATGGAGTGAGATTCTCGGATCCAGCCAAGCACATTGCTCTAGGCAAACTCTGACTCTGAAAACGCTATAAAGACTCACCGCCAGGATTCTTGCTGCAGCATCTTCCAGACAAGGAAAACGGGCATGAAGGGGTTAATGTATACCTGCGATCACCCACGGGGTTCCTAGTAGATAGAGGGGTCCCTAGTTTTAAGAGTGGTACCCAGATACCCTGCAACTAGTATAAGGGTTCAGGGGAGCACTCCAGCTAAGTAATAAAGCTCAGAGTGGTTCATGTGTAAAAGTTTTAAAAGTCATGTTTCTAAAGTGTGCCAAGTATGAGGCTAGTGAATTTAGGTAATATATCACTCCATCCCTGACACCAGAACAGGGGCTTATATATTTTACCACACAGAAGACAGGACACAGTATATTTTTTTGAAGGATTATATTTAATAGGTATATGTACTGGTCATGAATTCCGAGCAGACCAGATGGCTACCAAGCTTGGTGCCTAGGGGTCTGTGAGAAGTCAGTACTTGTAAGCCTCAGGGATGCCAATGTGTTAGAAAAGGAGGGGTACGCAGTTCTGCTTGAGTACCCACATCCTGGGCTAACACAGGGCTATCCGGCCACCATTTGCCCATCCCCAGACTCTGTGGAGCGTGGACAGCGGGTGGGCTCAGTTTG
Organism: Ascaphus truei; assembly: GCF_040206685.1. NCBI lineage: Eukaryota > Metazoa > Chordata > Amphibia > Anura > Ascaphidae > Ascaphus > Ascaphus truei. The sequence continues at coordinate 420,445,655 of NC_134483.1, read as the reverse complement.
CAAAGAGGCAGAGGTGCCAGGTTGGCGCATGCCCTTTTCAGACTGAGAAAAGGTGCCACCCGGCTTTATAATACCGGCAATTCAGTGATTGGATGGCAGAGAAATTCCCACGCTCTGATAGGCTGTAGGGGTTGGTGAATGAGAGCCTGAAACCTTTAAGAGGGCTTGCAGCCAATCAGGAGCGCAGATACCAAGCACCAAACCAACAGCGGTAAATTCAAAGATGCTCCGTATTAAATAGACGCAAGCCGGCTTCAAGGATTTTCAACTCAGAAAAGTTTCTAAGACCTGCTTTTGAGAACGTAACGGTCACGGTTGGCATTGCATGCCGAAATCAGTTTCAGGACTTTCGTGAGTTCCTACCGGTCAAGGAAAAAGGCTCCTACTCAGGTAATTTTTGTGAATTTCGTTTAGAGGATAGATTTATTTGTTAGCCCCGTTCCCAGTAAGTGTGTTAACCTTGTAAATTGTGTTACATTGTGTGTATGTCTTTTCCTGAAAAATATTACAATTTATTTTACCTCCTTGCTTTGCGCAATCAATTATCCCGGTATAAAAAGGTGTTAATAAACCTGGTCTCCGTGACAAGAAGGAAATATGAAATTGCCAAGGGACATGCGCAAGTTTGCCACCTCCGTCCCTGGCTATCTCAATGCCACCCGCTGGGTCAAGCTCCAGTAAGCCAGGTTCACACCTTGTTTGTAGTGAGCACATCGTGACACCCTCACAACCTTATCTAAGGTTGGAGCACCCACAAACCCAATACAAGTTCTTGGCTACCTGGGCATTAACTGGAGTACCCCCTTAACGTAGAGATCCTTCAGTTACAGGGACACTTTTCATCCCTGTGCATCATTTATCTTTCTGGGCTATGCTAAATTTTGGAACCCTAGCGGTGAGTCGCACAAGCGTTTTCAAAGGGAGATATTGGTGGGACGATGTGCCTACATGTATCTACATTTTTAGGGGAACCAACAACTCCGGACTCAAACTACCTAGGCACATTCTGACAATAATTCTTCTGCAAAATCTCCCTTTAAACTCATGTCACAGCAATCCCTGTACGCTGACATGGCCGGAAAGATAAAAACACGGAAAATATTTTTATTACATTATGCATTGGAAAGTTACAATGTTACTGGGCCCAAGAGCTAACTCTCTTGGACCCTTATATATGGATCGGGGTAACCAAAAACAGGCTTAACCTTAATTTGAGAGTCTGGTTAACCCCTACCGTCACAGTATATATCAGTGTGAGGCTAGTTCACCTTGCCTGTACATGAGAGAGACTATACAGCCTGGAAAGAACCAGGCTGGAGTCATGGGTGGCCCTTTTGTTTTTCTCAATCTAAGATATAAAGTCATCATGTCTCCACTAGGGACCCCACATTTTAACTGTTCTACTTGGGTGTGATCAACCTTTGCGGCCTGGACGCCATTTTTGTATACGACCCTCTGGCAAGACACTTCTTTATTTTTTAATCTTATATTTTTATTAGATTTTTCAAACATAAATGGGAAAGGAAGCGGTACAAAAAGGAAAAAAAGGGAAGTGGGGGAACAACCATTTGGTTTCACATTTCTTACAAACACAACAGTCACATTACATATAATAGAACATTTGATAAACACCATATTTTACACCTAGCAGTCCCAGACCCTCTCTCCATCCGGGTCATGTCCCTATCCAACATCCCAGGGGCTATTGATCACCAACTCAGGTACACCCCAGGTACCCAGCAGTGGAGGCTCAGGTTTCCTGTGAGCCACAGGTATCACACCACACTACATACACTGTAGCCACATATCTCCCATGGGGTGTGGGAAAGTGCACTACATATATACAGAACAGACGCAGCGGCCATTATTCGAACAAATCACGGAACCGTTTTCATGTGCGCTGCTGTACTCCACGCAGCATTAATGCGGCCAATCGCCCCAGACACGCGTGTTTATCGCTGTTGCTTTGTTTGAATTTCATGGATTGTATGCAATTTAATGCAATGAAATGAATGAATTGAAATGGTTACAGTACTGTGCTACTGTGTTACTGTGTAAATTTCAGGTGTTAAAAAACCAGAACACTAAAATGCCATTTTCTGCACTCGCATCTAAAGGCGGTACGGTTGGAAGAAATTGCGCGCCATCACATGGGTATTCCGAGGTACACACCACATGAAGCATAACGGCCGCTGCATTGGTATATTCTCTTTTGTTACCGTATATATAGAGGTTTTACCCACATTCTCCAATATATCTTTCCAGTCCTCCTTTGTTATTTTGGTCTGGAAATCCAGAGCCCACTAGTATATATATTTATGGTTTGGGGTATCTTTTTTAAGCGTTAGCCCCTGATACAAATATGACATCAAACCTCTTTGGTATTTTTTTGTTTTACATAAATCTTCAAATCATGTATACTGCTGCGACACACTTTATTCGAGCAAATACCCAGTATGTACCTGGCAGATACCTGGAATGCGCCGCTCCTCACCTCTGACAAGCCCCGTTGCATTTGCCTTCCCAGCCTGGGTTCATGCCTGGCTGATGGGCGGCTGATCTGTTAAATGATAATGATTAGGATTTAATAGGCTGCAATGCTTCGCGTGTCTACCAGATGGCATAAATTCATGAATTGTAATGCAGTATATATATATATACTGTGCAGTATTGCAGCCAGCGGGAATAAAATGCTTCAATCCCTGCCTGGAAAATAACTCAATGCACTTGGGCAGAAAACAGTCACAAACCTCAATACACCCGGGTATACCCGAATTCGTGGGACTAGCCGAGCTCGAATAAAGTGTGTCGCCAGTGTATCTAGGAAATTCATAGAAGCCCTGACGCACAAAATGTTGGACCTGTAT